>NW_006208977.1:1555390-1571357 GCF_000334495.1 Tupaia belangeri chinensis | reverse complement strand
TCTTGCCGTGTAAATAAGGAATGCTGTTTATTTTTTAAATTAAAGCATGTGACTAAATTTATTTTTCACATCTTAAAGAAACGCATCTGACACCACAGAAAACACATTAAAAATATTTTGCGCTACGTATGTATCACAAGTGGTTTTGCCGACAGCTTTCTGTGAGTTGCAATTTGGTCCTCAGTATTCTGGTGAATAGTACTATTATTTATGTCTTGGGTCTGACCTGGAATTGTAGATTATATGAACAAGATAGGACCTCAGACATTACTTGGTCCAACCTTCATTTGATAGAAGAGGAGGCTGAGGTGCTTAGGACTGAGGTCATGTGACTGGCACCCACTAGGGACCGTCACAACTGACCTGGAAACTCTGTGGCTTCCCCAACCTCGTTTTCTAACCTTTTCACTATAGGCCTCTCCCGCATGCCACTGTGTGCAACACATACCATCACTAGTTCCTGAAATCATTTTAGAATGCGTGAGATACTGGATTAAATACGTGAACCACGTAAGAAGACGTGCCCTTTCAATTCTCTTTCTCTCTTTCGAATTCCATTAAGGAGAGTATGTGATGGGTGCGTGTTCTTAACCTGCCAATACTTGCTAATAGCTGCTAATCTCCCCCTTTTTCAAAAGTTCAGCATTTATTTATTTCATCAGAGAGAGAGAGAGAGAGAGAGAGACCCTCAATAGGATATAATGTTATACTCTCCCTCTCCACCCTTTCCTAGCCAGCTGGGATCATGGGCCTGGAATGTACAAGCTCATGGACCTGGATCTTTCGAGTGGCTTCCAGTGTTGCAGAGCATGGTGTTACCACTCTACCACTGTGGCTGGGCCTTTAATCAACAGAGAACAAATCTTAGGCTCCGAGTCTGCATCAGAGAAAAGTCTACAAGTAGAAGCTAATGGCGTTAGTTTGTTCTCATTTTCTATTTATGGTAAATGTATGAGGGAAGGTCTCCAAAAAATTAGTGGACAATGCATATTACACAAAAACCCCAAACAGCTATGCATGGATTTCAAAACTTCTTTGCACCAAAATAAACATACACTTCATTAGCAGGTAAGTCAGTAAGTGAGTGTCACGGTATGTTCATAAAATGCAATGCTATGCCGCTTTTATAAAGGATGAGACAGTTCCGCATATATGAATACAGGGAGGGGAAGGGGTAGGAACATAAGTAATAGTATATACCCAGCATAGTTGTGAAAGTATATGCAACTAACTACTGTCACTGGTTGTCTTGGGAAAAAGTACTGGATGGATCACAAGGAAGGAAAGAAACTTTTCACTATTTTTTCAATTTGATTTCTGAATTTTGTATTGTGTTTACCTAATACTTTTTCAAAATATAAGAGCGTGAAAAAAAAACCCCAAAAAACCACAAGCACAACTCCCCCCAAAACAAAACAAAACCAACGTATACTTTAATTCCATGTTTCCATGAACTGCTTGGAGACTTCTCATATTAGTTATGTACAGCTATATAACAAAGTATCTCCAAATTGAGTGGCCTAAAGCAACAAAACAATTGGTATTCTCACAGTTTCTGTGGGTCAGGATTGCAAGCAATTCTTATCTGGTGATCTCTGACCCAGGGTCTCTCATGAGGTCGTAGTCATTTGAAGGCTTGACTGGGGCTAGGAATGTGTTTCCAAGATGGCTCACTCACATGGCTGTTGGCAGGAGGCCTCATTTCTCTCCACGTGGACCTCCTCGTAAGGCTACTTGAAGGCCTTCACGTATTGGCTTCAGTGAATGATCTAAGATGAGGCAAGGGAGAGTCACAAGGCTTCTGGACAGAAAGAAGCTGCAGTCCGTCTTTTCTACACTATCCTCTTGGCTTCATAAGTCGGCCATCTTTAGCACAGGAAGGGACAGCAGAGGATTATACACACCAGGAAGCAAAAATCATTGGGGGCTATTTTAGAGATCGAAAACCACAGAACATGACAACTGGTTTTCTCTTTATGGCCATGCTAGAAATTTACCTTGAAGATAAGTATATGGAAGTATTGAAAACATCATGTTTAAATAAAATATTAATAATTAAGTTTTAGAGTCAGCTTGTAATCTCATAGATCAGGGAGCCAAATTCCACATGACAAATTGTGATTTGATCCTTGCTCTAGTGAATTGAAAAACACTCTGGGCATGTGAGAATATACGCCCCCAAACCCATGACCCCATGACCACACCCCCCTGGAGAGGGGATTGCTTCCTGCCTCTCTATTTCTTTCTGTTAATTAGAAAAAATTAACTAAGTGCATTTTAATAGAAGAGATCCTCAGGTATCACAAACATTGTGTTGGTAATACGCAGATGGCTGTTGATTAGGAAATGTTTCATGATTCTGTGAACCCAGAAGCACAGGGAAAGTAGAGACTCTATGAGTCCTGGTCCCAAGTCATCTGGTCATAATGGCTACTCAAGGCAGCCCTCACCACAGTGAAAAGAGGGTGTACAGTTATAGCTCCATGCAGAGAAGTCACAGAATCTTTTTAAGGCTCTGAAGGCATCCTCTTGTCTCCAACACGATTTGTGCTACCACCTTGTGTATCACAGAAGGGGGTCTTAGCGTTATGACCTTGAGATGACCTCAGATGTTAACTTTTTGTCTCAACTTTGCTGACTCCCTTTCCTTTTCTGTGCAGTGAGTCATGTGTCCACAGGGGATCTATTCTAAAAGGACCCATTAGAGACCCAAGACTTGTCTTTATTTATGAAATAGTGTCAGCTTGTGAGTTTTCTTGTCTTAGTATTGTTGATGCTTATTTTGTTGAGTTTAACTTTCTTTACTCCAGGAATTTCTCCACCTGAGGCATTGAAATATAAGAAAAATTTCTAGATATTGTGTGCTCAATTTCAGGCCAAGCATCCTTGGGCAGGCTCTGAATTCCAGGTCTGGTTTTCTTTGTAATTATTGCTCATATCACTCCAAAGCTGCTGTGCAAAATTTCCTGCCAGATCAATTACATTAGGAATGATTTCTTCCAATTTCTGTTTTCCTTTTTTTCCTAAAACAATTTTTTTTAAAATCTGATCTACACAGCTGTCATCAAGGGGCTTCTGTATCCCATAATTATTGGAATTGTTTTCCTTTCTTCTAGGTTCAATTCCCTGTTCCTTGGATGCTATGTTTTAGTTCCTTATTTCCATAAAGTGAGTCTTCCAGTGATTGTTTAGGTTAAGATGACAACAGCAGAATACATGGTAATGATAGGATTCACTGTGCCTGTCTCTCAGATCTGCCCCATTGTGGACAGTTGTCATCTAGAAGCAATGCAGGACTGTTATACTGGAATGTCCTTCCACATCATCCTAGAACTTGCCATCACTTCTGTCCTGTAATGTATTTTTTATTTTCCTAAAGTTTATATTTCTTTTGTGAGGGATAGAGAGACAGAGGCAAAGAGGGAAACAGAGAGAGAGAGAGAGAGAGAGAGAGAGAGAGAGAGAGAGAGAAGCATTCTCAGCAGTATCACACCATGATCTTCTCACCCACCTTCCCAGACATGCAGAGATCACAAGCAGGTGTTGTTCATGTTTTTCCCTTATATGTCTTTGTTTTTGTTTTACAGAAGGCACTTACCCAGGGGAGATGAAGAGAGAACGGGAGAGATTGAGAACACCTCCCATGGGGAATGGTCATGCTACAATTCCTTTCCCTTGTCCTTTGTTTCTCTCTCTCCTTTTTGGGATTTTGGGCACACATACATATGCACCCACTCAAATCACTGGGTCCGGGAATAAAACTGTGCAATTGACCATGTGGAATCCAGCCTTTTTAACCACCATGCCATGCTGACCCATGGCATTATTTTGAATTCTTTAAGATTATTTTTTCCCTTTTCTTCCTCTTCTTCTCTTCTCATCTCCCATCCCCTCTCTTCCCCTCCCCTCACCTTCCCTCCCCTCCTCTCCTCTCCTCCCCACCCATCCCCTCCCTTACCCTACTCTTCTCTTTTTTCTTCTACTTTCTCCTTTTCTTTCATTACATTTAATTTCATGACCTCTCTTTACCTTTGCTGCACATAATCAAACATACAATCTTGTGCTGTCCACTGCTAGCCCAGATTAACCTTATTTGCTACTGACAAGTACCCAAAGTGGGTTTCATAAATTTCTGCTCTTCCAAATGCACAAAACAGAAATAACGACACTCTCTCTCCTCACCCATCACAAAAAAACACATTTATAAAGAAAATCATGTTTGTAGAAACTGGCTTCAGGAGACTCCACACCACTGACCAGTGAAAGGAGCCAGAACTGTGCCTCATCCCTACCAGACTCAAAGCAGCCAGTGAGCTTTCCAGAACAGGAAAAGGAAAAGCAGACCAGAGCCCCACCACTGAGACTCAGAGTGGACAGGAATGTCAGTGTAGGCAGGATCTGAGTAGGAGTGCTGAAACTTTAGGGCACCCCTACATTATCAAATCATTTACTAAAAAGAAAAAAATGCAGGAAGGGTACATAAACAATGTTTAAGTTTCTATTTACTTACAAAGATAACTTCACCAATAGCTAAAATTCAGGTTTGGGGACACTCAGTTTAATTTTTGTCTAAACTCAAAGTAGTATTCTCTGCAAGTTTAAAAATTGGGGCATAGGGCCAGCAGGTGGCATGGATACTGAGGCGCTGGATATGACATGGCCAACTGCCCAGTTTGAGTCCTGGACCTGGTGGCTTGAAAATCATGCTGGGAATGGGTGTGTACCCCAAATCCTAAAAGGAGACTAGAGGAAAAGAGACTGGGTGTGGCCATGCCCCAGAGGGGTGATTTCTCACTCCCTACCCCCTCTCTCTGGCAAGCACACGCACTCTATAAAAACAACAATGACAACAAAAACTGGCATGAGGTGAGGTGGTAGCTCAGTGGTAATACAATACAACTATACCCACACAGGATAGGTCCTGGATTTGCATCCGGGGCCATCCCTGACTATGCTGGGCACAGGAGTATGTGCTCATTATCCAGGAGGGCTGAGACTTGGGGTAGGTTGCAGCTTGAGGACTTGTTTAGGATGTCTGTTTCTGTCTCACGTTCTCTCTCATGTCTCCCTCTATCATGGGAATTTTTTAAAAATCAAGAGCATAGAACAAGATGAATAAATTAAGTAATAAAATATAAAATGGTGGACTTTTTCTTTGGAAGATCGGAACAGGCATGATAACTTCTAGTATGGAAAACTATTTATGAAAGAATGAGCATGTTTCCTTTCCTACACTGTGGCCAGAAAACGAGCCCCCCCCACCTCCTTAACACAGAACGCCAAGCAGCCACTTCACTCTTGCCTAAAACCCAGTAGTCGCTCCCAGTGCCATAAGAATTATTCAAATTAAAACATCACCCTGCTTTTGGAAGAACTTCCATCACAAAGCAAATTAAGATAAATCTAAAGGGCAGTTTAATCTTCTCTGGATACGTTTTTACAAGATAATATATAAAGTATAAATATTGGGGCCCCAAATTTACTGGTAAAATCTTAGACAATCTCATTCTGCTTTCCACAGAAACATATCAACTTTGCCTGCATTACAGTCTCCTAACTTCAGCTCTCTGCTCCCTTATTGTAAAATATGATATATATTTTTTTTTTAGAGAGAGGTGTTTGCTATAGGGCACGTGCGCTCACCAGAAAGACAAAGAGAGACAGAGAGACAGAAAGCGAGAAATCACCCCCCAGGGGGGATGGCCATGCCGCAATCCCTTCTCCTCCATTCTCCTCTCGCGATCTAGGGCATGCACGCACAAGCGCCCAGTGTGAGTTTAAGCCACCGGGTGTGGGACTCAAACTGCGGTCGACTACATGGGAGTCCGGCGACATAGCCATTACGCTAACTGCTATAACTGTCCCAAATACGATTTTTTTTAAGAGAGAGATTTTTGCTACTAGGGCGCATGTATTCAACAAAAAGAGACACAGAAAGCGAGAAACCATCCCCTGAGGGGATGGCCATGCCACAATCACTTCTTGTTCATTCACATCTCAGGATTTTGAGCACACACACACACACACACCCAGTATGTTTCAAGCCGCCGAATCCGGGAATTGAACTGCAGTTGACCACATGGGAGTCAAGCGCATTAACCACTATGCTGCCTGCTGGCCCTGTAAAATCCAATCTTACCTTGCTATAATAGCTGACACAGAAATCCTAGCTAGTAGTTATCTAAGAACTTACATATAAAAAATACCAGAAACAATGTTTTTGCCTAAATAGGGGGATAGGTTTAATTCTTTATTTACCTACTTTAGTTGGGTTTATAGCACTTTATCATTTTTTCACTTTCAAAGTAATTCAGTTAATCTTTAAAAATAGTGAAGTAAACAAACAAAATTTAAACCATGACAGTTGATGGAAAAGAATGTTAGAGTACTAATCACTAACAATGCTAAGCATTTACTATGTTACCAAGCTAAGTGCTTTGTATGCTTTTTTTTTTTTTTTTTAGTTAACTTAATCACAATAAGGAAGGTAGAAAGCAGAGCTTAAGAGACTTTCCCCAAGGTAACCAAGGAGGTGGCATTCTGTAAGGTGAGTATGACAACTTCTTCAGGAGCTAACTGGAAGAAAAAGGGGAACAAGAGGGCCGACGGCTGCATGGTAAGAACAAAGTTCGGAGGGGCAGCCCCATGAAGGAAGGACACTCTAGTATCTAGGACAGTCCCTGAGCACGGCAGGCACTCTTATCCACAACCTGGGCTGGCTGAGACCGGGTGTGGACTGCACACTGGGACCCTGTCGGGGTGCTGTATCTCTCTATTTTCCTTTCATTCATGGGATAAATAAACTTTGTTTAAAAAACTAGGCAGAAGAACAAGATTGCAATAAGTTTCACTGTGTTGGGGCCTTACTTGATACACTACTGCTCTAACTGAGGCTTTCAGAAAAGTTGACCTTAGCTATAAACAATACACCTAAGTCGTGGTTCCTAAAACTTCCAATAAAAGAGGGCCACCCAGGTGGAGTGGGGGTTATGGTGGCTGGATCCCACATGGCCAACATCGCAGCTTGAGTCCTGGACCCAGTGGCTTGAAAAACATGCCAGACATGAGTGCATGAGTGCCCCAAATCCCACGAGGACAGTGGAGGAGGGGGTGTCACAGTGCGGTCATCCCCCTGGGGGCACTTTCTTGCATTCTTGCTCACTCATACACTCTGTCTGTCTCCAGCAAATGCATGTGCTTTATAACAAGCTAAAATCAGTATTTTTTTTTTCTTAAAAAATCCTTCCAATAAAGAACAACCAAAACATTTCAATAAGTGGATCACAAAACAGTAACACTGACAAGTCTTTCCTTCCTTCTTCCAGGACAAACAGCACAGCATTACTGAAGGGATACCGTGAGGAAACATTTCAAGCAGCCTGCTTTGCTTTATATCCTCCCAATATAAGGCATCTTATCTCAACAAAAGGCTAACCCTTTTTAACATGGTACCTTTACATATGAATTCAAGAACCAGAAATCTCCCCCACTAGCTGTAAGGCTCTTCAGGACATAGGACCATCCCCTGCCTGGTAATCCCACGCCATAGCCCAGAGCCTGGCTAAGAGCTTTGCGCGTTGGTGAAGGAATGTACCCTGACATGTGTAAGAAACCATGGAACTGTTGCAGCTGCCTCACAGCAGTAGTTAAACACCACGTAGAGGGAGTCAGGTTTTATGTGGCCAACCAAGGTTCAAGCCCTGGCCCCAGCAGCTTGAGAAACATCCCAGGCATTGTGCATGTATGCCCAGGATCCTTACAGGAAGAAGAAATGAAGAAATGGGGATTTTGGAGGACCAGACCTCATTAGGGGTGTGTGGTCTCTATAGCTGGTGGGCATGTGTGCTCTCTGGCATTAACAAAGGTGGGAAAAAGAAGTTATTTATTTTATTTTATTTATTTGTTATTAGTATTATTTTAATTTGCTTGAGGGCATGTGTGCTCGCCAGGGAGAGACAGAGAGAGAGGAGGAAAGTAAGAAAGCAAGTTGCCAGGTCCAGGACTTGAACCATGGTAAGCCAGGTGGGAGTCCAGTGCCTTTAACCACCGCGCCACCCGCTAGCCCCAGCCTGGTTGACATTTGAATCCTAGGGTTGGATCGTTAGTTCTGGCTTCCAAACACCTGCCTAGACGGGACCAGCCCGAAATCCTGGATGCTCTTGAAAGCCGTCATGGAACCCTTTGACTTCCCTAGGAGGGGCACCCAGAACTCTGCCATGAACTTTCAAGTTTGAGGTTGCCACCGTCCTATATCATCTCCCATAGATATAACAAAGATAAAGGGGCATGGTGGTTAAGGTGGCTGGATCCCACATGGCTGACTGCTGCTCAAGTCCCTAACCCGGCAGCATGGAAAACACACCAGGTTCATATGCGTGTGTGTCCAAAATCCCCAGAGGAGAATGAAAAAGAAGGGATTGCAGCATGGCCATCCACCTTGGGGGAAGGGGGGTGCTTCCTCTCTTCTCCTCTCTTCTCTCCTCTCTCCTCTCTTCTCCTCTCTTCCCTCTCCTCTCCTCTCCTCTCCTCTCCTTTTCTTTTCTTTTCTTCTTTTCTTTTTCTTTGATGTCAGAAGGTATTATGCTAGCCAGAGAGAGAAAGAGAGAGCATTTCCCACTGGGGTGTAGTTTTACTGTAATACTCTTTTTTTTCCTGTTTCTTTTTCCCTTCAGATTTTGGGCACATATAAATTCTACACTTAGTGTGTTTTTCAAGCTCCTATGGCCAGGATCCAAACCATGGTTGGCCATACGGAATCCAGCTCCTTTAAACATTGAACTATGGGGCTTCCCTCACTGCCATTAAAAATTTGATGGGAGATAAAGTTTTTGAAATAGGTCAAGTCTAAATAGTCATATATTCTCTTCTTTCTTGACTAATTTTCTATATATGGAATTCTCAGTTGGAATTCCTCTTCCTTCAGTATTTTGAGGACCTTGTTTTATTGACTCTTGTCTCTCTATGTTGCTGGTGAGAAGTTCCAAAGGTAGATCAAATATGATCTACCTTTCTCTCTCTGGAAACTTATAGTATTTTCCCTTATTCACTTATGTTCTGAAATGTCACCACTATTTGCAAGTGAGTGTCTAATTTCTGCACATGTGTCTTTTCATTGAGACACGTATTTTCCAGTTCTGTTCTGCAAGCGTTTATTGATGTTATTGTTGATTTTCTACTTTTCTCTTTTCTCTCTGTCTGAGACTTTGACAAAGATGTTGTGTCCCATGGAGAACTCTGCTAATTTTTAAACTATTTTCTTTCCTGTTTTCCCTTTGTCTTTCCTTTGGGAGATGCCTATCACTTCATCTTTCTGCCATCCTATTGACTTTACCATTTATACCATTATGGCTGTAATAAAAGTTTATTTTTATTTATGAGAGTTTCCATGTGTGAACACACATGTGGTGGGGAGGAGGAAGAAAGAGAGAGGGAGAGGCACCCTCATGCCAAATCCCCTTTCACTGGCCCTCCAGCTCATCAGGACTTTGGACACCTGCACACACACCCACATGTTTCAGGCTAACGTGGGGACCCAACCCCCTGGTTGACCACGTGGCTTTTAGAGCACTGCAGCTCAGTATACTACTGACCACACCACAGAGGCTGGCCCTCTAATATCCTGTTTTTAATTCCCAAGACCTCTCTTTTGTATTTTGAATGTTCTTTTACTGAAATCTAGGATCCTATTTCTCTGTTTATGGTGTTTGAATGAGAAGGCATTTAACCCCAAAGCTGTGTACAGGGTACTATGAAGAGAACAAGGGGTGGGGATAGAACACGGGGTGGGTATCTGATTCAGGTGGAGAGTCAAAGGAGATTTAGTTTTATAACTTGGAGTCAGAATTAGTTAGTCAAAGCAGGTGGGAGTGGAGAGAGCATTCCAGGCCCCAGGAAGAACATTTATTTGTTCGATATCTCTGTGTGTCAGGAGTTGCACTAGAGTACAATGCTGAATAAGATGGATGTGGCTCCTACTTTCTTACCATCAGGAGGGGAAGACTGACCAGTAACCAACTATCTGAAACGCAGTGTGATGGGCTGGCTCTGCGTGCTGCTCAGGAGAAGGTGGATCCCACATGATGACCAAGGTTTGCATTCTTGGTCTGGTCTGTCTGAAACATGCTAGGTGCACACGAAAATACCCAAGAACTGGTGAGCTGGAGGACTGGAGGAGGGCAATTGTAGTGTGACCAGACCCTTTGGGGGTATTCCTCTTTCTTTCTAATATTCTCATGTGTGTGCACAGGTTCTCCATCATGAATAAAGAAAAAATATAGCTGAAACCCCCAAGAAACCACAGCCTGAGACAATTATAGGGAAAACCTGTGTTATGCTTGGAATTAAAAGCCTGAACGCAATCTCTCTCCAAAGGTACTGTCAGTGAGGTCAATGACATTGTGGCTGAAATAAGATTTTATGGACTGGGCCCGAGAACGCTCCCTTCCATTTATCATTCTAATGTTCAAAGAAATGCATTCGTTTTTAAATGCCCACTATGTACTAAATGCTCTGAAGACATTTTGCACTTCAAGGAACTGACTGACAACTGCAGTTTTGGAGCACAGCACTTTTAAAGTTGTTGCACTGCCTATGCTTTTATGAATGGCAAAATTCAGAGTTAAATCAGTACCAGATTTTCTCTTGTTGGGAATGGTTTCTCCCTTGAAAGTCTTTGATCCCGCTAGCATTGGTGCTAAATTCAATATGTTTTCAGCACTAGAGCGTTGGGTATATGTGCATTCGTGAGTGTGCGTGTGTGTCTTTTTTATGTGTAAAAGGCCTGGAATGGTTCTTTCCTACTCATCTGGAATAGCAATGTACCTGCCCCATCTGGAATATGATCAGAAACACCTTAGTTATACTCACTCCTATAGAACCCAAAAGGGCAATGAATTATTGCAGGGGAAAATTAATGAAGTAAGAGTTGAGAAATGGTTTTTCAGTCTAGCTTTGTCAGCAATTAGGTGAGTGCCCTTTTCACTTTCTCTGCCGGTGGTTTTTCTCGTTTGTAAAGGGGGTCAATAATACATGACCCTCTCGTTTCCCCCGGTTGTGGAGACGATCAAAAGAGGCAATAAGGGAAGGGTCAAAAGGTCGACTGAAATTCAAGATATTTTTCTTGTGATGACCACATTATGTAAGTGGAGATTCCACAGCAAAATGCAGTCCTTGCTCTTTCCCGGACTCTGATAAGACATCAGAATCAGACTGCCAAGGCACGCTCAGCATCGACTCCAGGGTGATAGGAGCATTCTCCTGAGTTCTGTTCTTATCATCCTGCTCTTGGCCTGAGGACCCTGCCCCCAGCAGCAGGACAGCCTAAGG
This sequence comes from Tupaia belangeri chinensis, assembly GCF_000334495.1. Taxonomy (NCBI): domain Eukaryota; kingdom Metazoa; phylum Chordata; class Mammalia; order Scandentia; family Tupaiidae; genus Tupaia; species Tupaia belangeri. Next base: position 1,560,032 of record NW_006208977.1, on the reverse strand, counting down.
CCTGCCCCAGAGAGGCCCCAGGCTACCTGTTTGACAGGCCACCCCCTCCTCCTGGTGGAGCTGATTGCTCACAGCCTATCCAGGAGAAACTTCAGATTCTCAAAGTCTGGTCTCTGGACAAACTGCACCAGCATCACCTGTTGTCTTAGTCCATTCGGGCTGCCATAACATGATGCCTTAAGCTGGGTAATTCATAGACAACAGAAATTATTACTCACAGTTCTGGAGGCTGAGAAGTCCAATCAAGGTGCTAGCAGCATCAGGGTCGGCGAGAACCTGTTCTCAGAGACAGCACCTTCTATGTGTCCCACCATGGCAGAAGGGAAAAGGGGCTCCTCCTACCCTTTCATAAGGGCACAAATCCCATTGAGCTCATCACCTCCCTAAAGTCTCACCTCTTAATACTATCACCTTGAGGGTTAGTTTTCAACATATATGTTGTGTATGTGTGTGTGTGTGGGGGGGAAGGGATACATATGTTCAGGTCATAGAACTCAGGAACTTGTTAAAAATACAGAATCTGGGACTAGCAGTTGGCATAATGGCTATGTCACTGGACTCCCATGTAGTCGACCACGGTTTGAGTCCCGGACCCGGTGGCTTAAACTCATGCCGGGCGCATGTGTGTGCGTGCCCAAGATCTCGAGAGGAGAATGGAGGAGAAGGGATTGCGGCGTGACCATTCCCCTGGGGGGTGATTTATCGCTTTCTGTCTCTCTGTCTCTCTCTGTCTGTCTGGCGAGCGCACGCGCTCTATAGCAAAAACTTCTCCAAAAAGAAAATTAAAAAAAAATACAGAATCTCAGACTTCTTCCCACACTCACTGAATCAGAAACTCAACAGGCTGGGGCCCAGTACACTGTGTTTTAATATGTGGTCCAGGGAATTCTGTACTAGCAAAAGTTCAGGGACTACTGCCTCAGAGATGCACTTTCCAAACTTGAACATACACTCAGGGACTTTGTTAAAACTTAAATTCTGATTCTGTGAGTCTGGGTGAGGCTAATAAAAGGTTCAGCTTCTCTAACCAGCTTCCAGGTGGTGCTGGTTTCTCAGGGCCACAAACCACACCATGAATTGCAAGGTGGTGGGGGAAATAGGAAGTACGAGACCTGTGTCCTAGGACTGGGTCTGCCATTGGCTGGTGGTACCTGCAGGCAGCTAGCTCGCTTCTTTTCCTCACCTCCAGACGATTTTTCTAGCTCTATACATAGGAGTCAGCTTTCCGTTGATTTCTCCCAGCTTGGATACTGTATTGATCTAATTTTGTAAATTGTTTTAGGACATGTGATACCCAGAGTTCTTAGAGATCCCAATAACAGAACAATGGAGGAAGACAGCTAAAAGGAAACAACCGAGCCTCAAAAGAAGTGGGTCTCAGGGCCAGCTGGTGGCAAGTGGTTGAGGTGGCTGGATCTCACATGGACAACTGCACAGTTCAAGTGCTGGACTAGGCAGTTAAAAAACCACGCCAGCCACATGTACCTGTGTGCTGAAAATCCTGAGAAGAGAATGGAGAAGGGATTGCAGTGTGGCCATCCTCCATGGGGGATGGTTTCTACCTCTCTAGTGAGTACATGCACCCTATAGCAAATAGAACAAAAATAAAAACGAAACTCCCTAGACATGTCTAAGAGCTAGCAGGGGCTTGTTCCATTAACAGCATAGTTGTGAGGCCAGGATGGGACACTCTTGGAAACCCACATCACAGCACCTGTACCTACTTCCGCCATTGTTCTTACGGCCAGATTTGGCCTTGCTGACATGCCCTTTGCATCCCGACTATGAGTTCCTGCACAGTGAATGCAGCACTACAGCATTGTGGGTAGAGCCCCGGGTGGAGAAGATGACATGATCTCAGAAATGGTCCACACCCAAGTTGACGGGACCCTTCCCCTTTCCTCGACAGCCACTTTATGCATCCCCATTCTTCAGGACACTCACAGCTCTAGGCACCTGCAGCTTTTGTGGGTTTCCTGCTTGCCTTGAATAGGTTTCAGCACTCCTGCGGTAACTCATCAAATTCCCAGGTGTGCATACTAATTGGGCTGTTGTTATAAACTTTCCAAACCCACAAAGCTAAACTCCGCATTTTTGGTTTTAATTCCTCTTTCCCAAGGAGTTCTCGCTACTGTGAGGTCTTTCTCACTTCCTGGGAAGCAGTTTCCAGGCGGCGCAGATGTTGAGGCTGCAGCCTGACCTGCAGCTGTTCTCACAATAACACAACTCATTAGTAGAGGGCTCCACGCTCGTCAGTGTCAATACTTGTTTAGAGGAGAAGTCGGGGGGGGGGGGGAGAAGAAAATAGAGATCTGGAGAAATTTTGTCTGAAAAAGAAATGATGATAGACACGTTCCAACAGAAGGACTACCTACCTTACGCATTGCTCGGTCATGGTCTGAGGCCAAACTTGGCTCACTGGGGCCAAACACTGGTCATAGATGCGTACAGAGCCAGAAATGAGGTTCTGGCTAGTCTATTTTTGTTTGCTTTCATTAGTACTTTTATTTTAAAAAAGCGTGTATTTCCTTTTCAAAAACTATTATTTATATATTTCATGAGCGAGTGAACAGAAAGAGACAGTACTCCTAATAGGGTCTTGACATGCCATGATCCTCCCCCCAGCCTCCCAGCCAGCCAGCATCAGAGGTGAATGTGAGCACTCCGGATGTGTTTAGGTCAACTCAGAATCCAAACCAGGGCCCCCACTGGGCTCCATACAGACACCTACCACCTGCGTGTGGCCGGGCCAAGTCTACATCTCTTAAAGAAAAATTAGAAAAATAACTTATAACCCCTCAGATACAGATAACTAATATCATTTTAATATAGAGCCTTTCAGAATTCTTTCTTTCCGTAAAGCCAACAAGGGTGTGTGTGTTTGTGTGTCTGTGTATATATTGGGTTGTTGTGAAAGTCATGATGCATTTTTGCATAGAAAAACATAGAAAAATACGTCATGGCTTTTCTGAAGACCTAAAAAAATTATATACATTGTGTATATATTGGGTTGTTGGGAAAATCATGATGTATTTTTGCATAGAAAAACAGAGAAATACGTCATGGCTTTTCTGATGACCTAAAAAATTTATATACATATACATATATATACACACACACACATATGTACACACACACACATATATGTATACATATTCATAAATATATAAGATCCACAAATAATTGTATTTTTACTGTAAATAGTATTGTAATGTATTTACTTTTCTACAGTTTCCTTTACAAACTTGATGCTATCTTACATGCATCTTATCATGCCAATATATGAACTTCATCACTTTTTTTAATGGCTGCATTGTATTGTATCATGTGGATGCACCGTAGTTTTTAGAATCACTTTTTTGAATTTTAAAACTTAGACTGTTTGCAATTGTTTTACTGATGTCAGCTATGTTTGATAACATTCATCGTTTTTTCTTTGGCATCAATTTCTCAGTGCGGCATGGCATAAAAGCATGAATACTTTTCAAGTCATTTGGAACATCTTGCCAACGTGAATCCAGAAAAAGCTGCAACAATTTATACTTCCATTGGAAATATGTAAACCCAACTGCTTATCTGTACACTTGCCAACGACATATCCTTACTCTCTTTAAATTTTTAAGAATCTCACCAATTGACTAGGTATCATTTTATTTGAACTTCTCTGATGACACATATGGTTGGCTCTTCAATACTATTGGCCATCTGCATTTTTCATTCTGTGAATTGCCTATTCATATCTTTTGCTCATATCTTTTTTCTTTTTAAAAATAGCCCCAGCTTTGGTGGTGCAGGCTGTAGTGTTCCAAACTGTAGTGCTGGAAGCCAGATGGCGAACCATAGGTTTGGATCTTCAATCAGCCGGAAAACCTACGGTGCAGGCCGAAGATCAGGATGAGCTGGAGGGCTGGGGATGGTAATTTTGGCATTGCAAAGCTCTGTTGATAGTGATTTACACTTTCTCATGTATGTGCACATGCTGTCTATCATGACTGAAATAAGTACACTTGGCTCTAAACCCTATCTTCCAGACCCCAGAAACACTGACAGAAGTCATTTTAAATCTGAGGTGTGTCTTGCCATGTTCAGGGACCAAGGCGATTGAAGCTCTGCTCTAAACCCCATCTTCCAGACCCTAGAAACACTCAGACAACTAGGGCAACCTCTGTCCTCTCTCTGTCTCTGTCTCTCTTTCTCTTTAAATTTTTTTTTCTCTTTTATTTTTAATTTTAAAACACTTCCCACCTTTGACCTCTTCTTTCTCCTGCTAATATCAGAAGCCATTTTAAATCTGAGATGTCTTTTGCCAGTGTTTACACCATGCGGTTTTCATTTTTTATTTTTTAATTTTTTTTTTCTTGGAGAGGTTTTTCGCTATAGGGCGCGTGCGCTCGCCAGACAGACAGAGAGAGACATAGAGACAGAAAGCGAGAAATCACCCCCCGGGGGGATGGTCACGCCGCAATCCCTTCTCCTCCATTCTCCTCTCGGGATCTTGGGTACGTACGCACACGCGCCCGGCGTGAGTTTTAAGCCACCGGGTCCGGGACGCGAACCGCGGTCGACTACGTGGGAGTCCAGCGACATAGCCATTACGCTAACTGCTGGTTCCCTCATTTTTTATCTTTAAAAAAATGTTTTG
>NW_006208977.1:1552238-1555077 GCF_000334495.1 Tupaia belangeri chinensis | reverse complement strand
CTTTCTTTCTTTCTTTCTTTCTTTCTTTCTTTCTTTCTTTCTTTCTTTCTTTCTTTCTTTCTTTCTTTCTTTCTTTCTTTCTTTTTTTTCTTTTTCTTTAACCTTACTTCTCATTCTGCCGTTCAGCCTCCACACACTGAATGTCTAGACAGGCCCAGGTACACAGGCACCAAGCATCTGAATACTTTTAGGGTCACAGAAATTCTCAGCCCTCACTGGAGCAGAGAGACTGTAGAGTGAGCAGCAGGAAAAAGAGATGGAGCTGCAGAGATAGCACAGCACCTCTCCTCCTATATGTCTCTGAAATTTTCGTAGTTTTAGAAGAAATAGGACATTTTGATGGGTGCCCAGAGTCATGGACTGTAATGACAATGGTCTGATAGGACCCAAAGAAAGTTATTTTCTTATTTGGGAAGTCCAGTTTGGTATCATTTGCTTTCTGAGATACAGTTCAAGTCTTTAGTGGCATTGGGAGAACAATAAATAATTTAATGATGGAAGGGCTAAATTACTTGGTTGATTGGAAATCACGTCCTTTATATTAATAACATGATCTTGGCATTTCAGAGTTGCATCCAATCTCGCTGTTTTCCAGGATTTGAGGCTTGGGACCTTGCAGTCATCCCTTTTCCGCTCCCTCTGACCTGTGGCTTCTTTTTATTTTCTTCATTTTTTGCAAAAGGTGCATTCATTCACTGGAAAGAGACAGAGAGAGAGGAAATGAAGAAACAGCTCTGTGGAGAATGGTCATACCAAAATCCCTTGTCCTCCCTCTCTCTCTTTTCTCAAGATTTTGGGCACATATACACAGACATAAAGTCACCTAGGGTGTTTCACAGAGTCCAGGACGTGGATCTCATAGGCTGCCATGTGGGACCCAGCTGCCTTAACCACCGTGACACTGACTGGTTCCAGACCTGATGGTTCTTTATTCAACCTCTTTTTTTAAAAAAATTTTTTATTACTTTCTTGCTATTCTCATGGCCCTCATTAAATCACATTTGTGCTCTTTTAATTTATATTCATCTCCATTGTTCTTTTCTCTCCTGAAATTCCATAGAACACAGGATTCCCTCCTTGGGTTTTTGCCTTTGGTGAAGCCTCTCAGTTGCTCAGCAGCAGAGCTCCAGCAATCTGGGTCCAATCTAATCTTCCAGCCTCACTCCCGCCCCCGGAAGTCCCACATAAATCATCCTCTCAGCCAGAGGAAGCAACGTGTGGTTCACGCACCTGCCTACCTCTGTAGATGCTCATGCCATTTACCCTGGTGAAATAGATATTTGTAAGGCCAAAAATCCCCAAAGTTATTTCCTTGGAGTTTCCTTAATTTTAGAGAAGACAAGACAGTTTAGTGAAGTTCCAGGCCTAGAGATTTTTCTCTTTCTGGAGATCTTTAGAGAAATGATTTCCTATTGCACTGTAAGTGCTTAAACTATCCTGCCTTCTGCAGTTAAATCTCATTTTGTTTTGCTCTCCCTCTCCAGTGCCATTGCTGGCCACAGAGAACCAGGAAGCAGCCTCTTTCTTCTTTGAATTTCCAGTTCCTTTCATTAGTGAATGTTGCACAGCATAGTTCATGACAATTTCCCTTATCAATACATGAAAACCATGCCAGTTAGTTTCTGAAAAAGTTAGATACAGAATTACCATGTAATCCAGCCATTCCACTCCTAGGCATATACCCCGAGGAATTGAAAACAGGTTCAAATACGTATACACAAATGTTCATAGCAACCAGCATTACTTCTAATAGCCTAAATGTGCAAGCACCCAAATGTTCATTAACTGATGAATGGATAAATAATTAGTGGTATAGCTATACAGTGGAATATTACTCTGCCATGTAAAGGAATGAAGTACTGACACATACTAAAATAGGAATGGACTTTGAAAACATGATGCTAATTAGAACATCCAGACACGAAGCTCACATATTGTATGATTCCATTTATAAAAACTATCCAGAATGGGTATCTCTATATGCACAGAAGATAGATTAGTTACCAGGGGTTGATGTGAGGAGCAGAGGAGTGACCGCTTCATGGGTCTTGGGTTTTCTCTCAAGGTGCTAAAAATGTTTTGGAACTAGATAAACAGGATAACTGCACAACATTGTGAATTTATTATTTTTAAAATTATTTCTTAAATTTAAATTTATTTATTTACATTCATTCACTATACATCATTACAGCATACAAAATGAGATTTTCCCTCCAGAATACACTGTATATTGGCTCAATCAAGCACATCAACACATGTGTTATCGTCGACAAATAATTTTCCATTTCTTGTATCCTGTATATTTTGCTTTTTTTTTGCCATCCTTGATTCCCTATCTCTCACCCTCTGCCGTGTCCCACCCTCCTTCCACACTGTCCCTGGTACCCATGGTTGCTTTCTATGCCTTTTCCCCCCATTTTATTGATTCACTAAAGAACTTAATTAATCTAACTATTTTCAAAACATTGTGAATTTAAATGCCATTGAATTATACACTTAATAGGGTTAATTTTTTTTTTTTTGGAGAGATTTTCACTGTAGGGCGCGTGCGCTCGCCAGACAGAGAGAGACATAGAGACAGAAAGCGAGAAATCACCCCCCAGGGGGGATGGTCACGCCTCAATCCCTTCTCCTCCATTCTCCTCTCGGGATCTTGGGCACGCACGCACACGTGCCTGGCGTGAGTTTTAAGCCACCGGGTCCGGGACACAAACCGCGGTCGACTACGTGGGAGTCCAGCGACATAGCCATTACGCTAACTGCTGGTTCCCAATATGGTTAATTTTTTTGTGAGGACAAGATCTGACTACTCTTTATCTATTCCAAAATTCTTTCGGAA
>NW_006208977.1:1518307-1552219 GCF_000334495.1 Tupaia belangeri chinensis | reverse complement strand
CGGAAGAGCCTGGAGGAAGTCACACCTACAAACATCAGCAGACCACTTTGGCCCATTGATAAGGACACTCCTTACATCCTGTCCATGGACATGGCTTTGCTGTTTTCTCTCTGGGACTGAGATCTGTGCTTTCTTTTCCAATCACTAACCTAAGAATTTCAAACTCACCTATAATCGACAAGCCCCCATTTCCAGATGTCCCACCTTTTGGGCCAGGGCAAGGACAAAGACTTGTTATGCTGATTCTCAACTCTCGTTGTCAAAATGAAATGAAAGGAACCGCAGTACCTGGGTGCCCTAAGAAACACTTTTCTCTTTCTCTGACTTAGGTCACTCCATCTTGCGCTTAGAATAAACTGCATTCACCATTATTTCTGCAGAGATTGGGTATTTCTATTGACATTTGTTAGGTGAATTTCACCTCAATAAAACCAAAAAGGGATCAGGGCAGGGAACTTCTGCCTATTGCCACGTGAAGTTAGAGAGAAAGATGGCGATGGGCCAAACACTAGACATCGCTGGGATCTAATCTGGTCTCAGTATCCATCTGACTTGTCTCCATGTTTTGTGTCAAAGGGAAAGGCCCAGGAGAGAGACCACCGTCTATGATGTTTGCTGTTTGTGACGCGTCAGCATTAACCACCTCAGCATCCTCACGCCTTACCCCACCTAATACAGTGTGCTTTGTAGATTTAGAAATTCTCCTTCTGTGTTAAATGATACAACTATCATCCAGTCAGGAGGAAAAGCACGTGACATGTGCCTTTGTTCCACGCCGTGTGGGCTCAGATTCCCACTAGCTGCCTGGGGGGGGGTCACACTCTCACACTTCCTGGTAGTTGGAACCACTGCAGGAAACCCAACTGCAGTCCTTTCTACTGGGTCCTTTCCTTGCTGTGTCTTCCCTACATCTCTACACCCCAAGCCACTTTCATCCCCTTCCCCCAGTAAAGGTAGTATTTATTTATTATTTTAGAGAGAGATTTTTGCTATAGGGTGTGTGCGTTCGCCAGAGAGACAGAGACAGAGAGGCAGAAAGTGGGAAATCACCCCCTAGAGGGGATGGCTATGCTGCAGTCTCTTCTCCATTTTCTTCCTGGGATTTTGGGCATGCATATACATGTGCCCGATGTTGAGTTTAAAGCCACTGGATCCGGGACTCAAGCTACGGTCCACTATGTGGGAGTTCTGTGATGTAACCATTACACCATCTGCTGGTCCTGTAAAGGTAGTATTTTAAAGAAGATGTTAAGCTTAAAATTATTAATCAAGCTGCAAGGAGGAGCTCCTGAGAGGCTGGGAAAACACAGAGGCTTTCTGCTCTATGCAAATGTACATACGTGAGCCACAGACTCCTTTGCTGGGAGACATGGAATGAGTGATTCTGGGAAGTCTGCTTCCCTTCATCTTCCTGCCACCTTCCATGGCTGACCATTGGCTTGGGATCAATTGTAGTTTTTGCTGAGTTAGTTTAAAAAAATCCAAAACTATAGAAGCTATAAAGTAAGTGGATATAAAACCTATGACCCCCTTTATATGAAGGTAGAGGGGAGAGAAAGAAGGAAGTACGTATTGCTCAATATTTCACAATTTTACTTTTAACGTTTTTCTGAGAAACATTTATTGAGCCTTTGTTATGACAAATGATAGGTATTTCATGATGCATGGACAAGATGTCAATTCTACTCTCAAGAAGGTTATTTATTCCACAAAGGCAATTATTTTTGCTCTGATAGCTGTGAAAGTCAGGGGTCAAAGTGATTTCATCATTCTCTTTGATAATAAGGAGCCTCAGCTTCCCGGGTTCCCTATTTTCACCATTCGTATTTATTTCCTTCCAGAGGTTCTGAACCCGTGTAGCTGCTGAAAGAGTTCAGGGAAGAGACACGATGAAAATAAAAAAGAACTGGAATGTAGCCCCAATGGTTTGGCCTTTCCAGTTCCAAAGTCCCGGAAGGATTCTGTGTGTGCAGGAGGTGGTGCTCCAGGTGGGCTGGAGAGCCTCATTTTGCAGTAGTTTCCCGACATCTGGGAATGAGCCCTCTGCCAGGGCTCAGGTGTGGGCCTGCATGGCTCCCTCCAAGAGTGCTCCTTCTGACATCTGCTGTAGTGCAAAGCCCCAGTCCTTGAAAGAGAGCTGTCTCAAATGAACTTGGGACTGAGGGCTGCTGAGCAGAAGGCTGGCTTTGGAAACCTTCCAAGACCACAGTCCACTCATTTGCACAGCATGTGGCTGCCATGTTCATTCAAAGACCTCGAAAGAGCCAGAGTCCAGATACAGTACTTCCAGTATCTGGAAATGCCTCTCAAAAGGCCTCAGAGAAACCTACTGGTGAAGTAGGAAGAGTACTGTTGGCCTCGTTGTGGTGGTGCAAGACCATATGGAAAGAGTACTGTTGGCCTCGTTGTGGTGGTGCAAGGCCATATGGAAAGCTTGGGTTCAATTCCCAGTCCAACCTAAAGGCCAGCCAAGTGCAGGGCATGTGCCTGTATTCCCAGTAACCTGCGAAGGCTGAGGCAGGAGGAGCTCAAGCTCAAGGCTGGTCTGGTTGCATAGTGAGACCTTGTCTAAAAATGAGCTAGAAGGCCAGCAAGTGGCATGGTGAAGTGCTAGATCCCTGCATGACTGACCACAGTTCAAGTCCTGGGTCTGGTGGCTTGAAAATCATGCTTGTGTGTGTGTGTGTGTCCCAAATCCCAGAAGGAGAATGGAAGAGAAGGGATTGTGGCATGACTGTGTGTGTGTGTGTGTGTGTGTGTGTGTGTCCCAAATCCCAGAAGGAGAATGGAAGAGAAGGGATTGTGGCATGACCATCCCCCCCTGAGTAGTGATTTCTCATTTTCCCTCTCACTGTCTCCCTGGCAAGTGCATGTGGGGTGCCATGGGCCTGGAGTCTCAGCTGGGAAGGTAGAACAGGGGAATCATGTTGTGGACACCTTGTCTAAAAAAATAATTAAAGAAAAAGAAGCAAAAGAAGATTGCTGAGCCAATAATTAGGTATGTCTCCTAGACCATTCAGCTCAATAACCTCTCTGTAGGACTCTAGGATGCTGCCTGTCTGTGGTTGTCAAACTGGCTTCCATGGACCCTCAGGGAGATACCTCAGATATTAAGAGGGGCCTGAGCTTTTTACTTTACCCTCCAGTAGGAGCTCCATTAAAAAGAAACCTGAGCTTGCTTTCCTCATGGGAATGTTGTGATTGCTGTGTATCTTGGTTTACCTGGGACACTAGCATTTTACCTCTGTTGCCCTAGAGGAACAAAATGCTGGGAGCTCTCTGTGTTCTCTGGTGTGTTCAGCTGGACAATAAATGATGTGATTTTTTTTTTTTTTAGTGATGACCTAGAACAGGGATCTGTGGAGGCCCGACATGCATGTATTTGCTTGGTCAGTTTAGTGAGTGCAGTAAGCAAAAAAGATGTGACTGTGCAGGCAGGTCATACTCTCCTGTCTTTACCATTGCCTCCTGTCTCCACCGCGTGCATGTTGCATGATAGCCCTTGCCGTCTTTTGAATATGCAACTCTTGACCTACAGCGGTGAGTACTCTTCTAGACTATGTCACTGTCTTATTTATCAGGAAGGCTATCTGGCTGGCTGGAAACAGAAAGCCCCCAAGCTGCAGGATGACTGATGTGAGATATAACCAAATGCCATTCTGGGTGGCCTCAAAACCTGCAGCTGATGATCTTATTGCCTGATAATCTTTCTCTCTTTTTTAGGATCCCCAAAACTTATGTTATCCTTGGACAGTGATGTATTAAGCATACTCTTGAGTTTCTGATGTGTCAGGAATATTTTTAGCATCTATAGCAGAACACCTACAAGAACAGCGGCTTCCCCAGTGGAGGTGTTTAATCATCTCATGTAAGAACCAGCTGCAGGTGGAGCCGAGGTTGAATTAACCCCAAGTGATGGCGGTGTGATGTGTTCACTTCTCTGCGATGCTCTCGCTCACTTCCTCATGGTCACAGTGTAGCTGCAGCAGCACTAGCCCTTGGTCACTAGACTGGCATCAGCACGGAAGAAGGAGCAGAGGCAAAGGGCTTTTTCCCTCCCAAGGTTTTGCCTGCTCCATCTGGATAAATAGTCCTCCTATGAGCCAGCATGCCAGACTGCCCCCAGGCCCCATTGCTCAGAAATGTGTTTCGCAAACCTCTGTTGAAGGAGAAATTGTGAGAGTGAGCATCTCCAAAGGAGAGCAGGATTACCATGATTGCTTCATCCTGGGCCTGGCAGAGGATGTCCCTTTTCTGAGAGTGGAACTATTTGCTTACAAAATATTTACTTATAGGGAGAGTTTTTTTTTTTTTTTTTTTAAATAGCTACCTTACCTTCTCCAAGGTCCTACCATCAAACCTTGCATAAGAGTTTTGAATAGCAGGCCAGCCTGGGGCCTTCTGGTTGAGATGGCTGGGTCCCACATGGCTGACCACATTGCCTGAGTCCCAGTCCTGGCAGACTGAAAAACATGCCAAGCATGAGTGTCCAAAATATTGAAAGGAGAAATGGAGGAGAAGAGATCTGGAGGGGAGGGGGATTGCTTTTTCTCTTTCTCTGTTTCTCTGTCTTTCTCTGGTGAGTGCATGTACTCCCTAGCAAAAATAAATAAATAAATAATAGTAGTAAATAAATAGGAAAAATAGAAAAAAAGGGGAAAAAATCCCATGAAATTATCAAATTAAAATCTGGTCACCTCATTATTTGCTTTAAAAATATAAAAAAGGAGCCAGTCCTATAGCCTCAGGGTTAAAGGATGACCAAACACAGTTCAAATTCTAGACTAGGTGACTCGAAAAACACTCTGGGCATGTTTACGTGTATGCTCAAAATCCCGATACGTTGGAGAAATGAAGGAATGGGTGCATGATTACTCTGGCAAGTTAAAAAAATGTTTAATGTGGCATGCCCTGAAAATCATCATTTTGATAATTTCATTAACAATCCATTTCCTCATAAATGCATTTGCCACAGCACCTTTACAGAAAACCGATCATAAGGAGAGTCCCTTTATCTCCACATGCTCACCTGAAACTCATCACATGGATGAGGCTCAATGTAGGCAAGCGAAGTTGGAGTGAGTGAGTGGGACTTTCTGGGAGGGACCCACCCTGAAGCTTGTTTGGTAAGCAGAATGTGGAAGATCTGGATTGGGCATTGATGTATAAGTCTGATCAGTCTCTTTTAGTTGCAAGGGCTAGAGATCACAAAACCAAATCGGACTGAGGGGGAAAAAAGAATTATGGTGTGTGTGTGCATGCTACATGATAGCTTTTCAGTAGCTTGACCTGTAGATTGAAGGACTAATCGAACTCTGACCTTCCCCTTTGCTTCCTCTGTGAAGACCCCATTCCGAGCACCATGTTGCATCTCACAACAGCAGCTTGAGCATTGCAGTTTCACGGCGTTGAGTCCAAGGGAAGGAAGAGCACGTTTCTCCCATGTTTTAAAGTCCAGACCAGAGACTCATTTGCCGTAATCGGCCTGACTTGAAGCAATCACTGTGTCTAGATGAAAAATAGATGGAAATATGGAATTATAAAATGTGTATGAAATATGCTGACTATTTTAGTCTAGGTTTAGGGTTGAAAAACTATGCTGTTCTGGGACCAGCAGATGGTGTAATGGTTACATCGTTGGACTCCCACATAGTTGACTACAACTTGGGCCACAAGTCCCAGACCTGGCGGCTTAAAACTCATGCTGAGCACGTGTGCATGTGTGCCCAAAATTCCGAGAGGAGACTGGAGGAGAAGGAATTGTGGCTTTGCCATCACCTCTGAGGGGGGATTTTTTACTTTCTGTCTCTCCAGTGAGTGCATGTGCCCTATTGCAAAAATCTCTCTCTCTCAAAAAAACCCCCCCAAAACCCCTATGTTGTTTCTACAAATAAAGTTTTATTGAAACATTGCATGTTAATTTGTTAATGCATAATCTAAAGCTCTTTTGTGCCGCAACAGTAGATGTAAATATAATCACGCACAGCATAACAAATGTTTTGGTCAGTGACCAATCTCGCGTACCATGGTTCCGTAAGCCTGTAAAAAGCTATACCACACAGCCTAGGTGTATAGCAGGCTACTCCATCTAGTTATGTAAGTACACACTGGGTTGTCTTCACGATGATTAAATCAACCAACAATGCATTTCATGGACTATATCCCCACTGTTGAGGGTCACATGACTGTAGTTGCATCAGTGACCTACAAAGCCTAAAATATTACTATTCGGCCTTTTATAGAAAAAAAAATCTGTTAACTAGCCCTGGACTATTTAATATACTTTATCCTTAGAGAACAAAGCTGAAGTCAACTTTGCCCAGAGCACATGGGCCAAATGTAAATGTTTCTCCTAAAAGACTGGCCTGCCACAAGAAGGAACTGAGGATGCTGGAATTTATCTGATGAAAGTTCTATGGTATGTATGAAGGTAGTGGCTTACGGGCAGGGGTTCCGTGTGCATTGTGGTTGGCTAGAGTTTTCAGGCTCTCTGATTTCTAAGAAAGCTGTCACAGTTTCTTTTTTCTTTTTTTTGGAGAGGTTTTTGCTATAGGGTGCATGCGCTTGCCAGAAAGACAGAGAGACAGAGAGACAGAAAATGAGAAATCACCCCCCAGAGAGGATGGCCACACCACAATCTCTTCTCCTCTATTCTCCTCTTGGGATCTTGGGCACGCATGCACATATGTCCAGCCTGAGTTTAAGTCACTAAGTCTAGGACTCGAACTGCGGTCGACTACATGGGAGTCCAGCGACATAGCCATTACACTAACTGCTGGTCCCTAGCTATCACAGTTTTAAGCTTCATTGGAAACATGTGCTTTCTGGATTGTGGGCTATTATTGTGATGCTGAATTGCTCTTAGGCCTTGCTTTGAATTTTAGGTATTGATTTTGGGGAAGTATATTGGTGACCTAAAAAGGGTCTAAAAATAGATGATAATGGAGGTGGTATGGAAGACAGATCAAGAAGAAAACATGGCTAGATAATATGCATGTAATTGAGTGATCATCTGCGTCATCAAGTGATTGATGAACTGGTCAGTGCTTACCTGAAAGACATTTCTCAGTGGCTTGATGCCAAGACTACCTCAATTTCTTTTCTTTTTTTTTTTTTATGATATTTGCTATAGGGTGCATGTACTTGCTGGAGAGAGAGAGAGAGAGAGAGAGATGGGGAGAGAGAGAGACAAAGTGAGAATTCACCCCTCCTGGGGGGATGAACACACCACGATCCCTTCTCCTTGGCCTCTTGAGACTTTGGGTATGCACACACATATGCCTGGTGTGTTTCTAGCCACCAGGTCTGTTATTCGAACCACTGGCAGCTAAATGGGAGTCCAGCACCTTAACCACTAGACCACCTGCGTGCCACTTTTTCAATATTTTTAAGCATTTGGGGGAAAAATGAAAATGCATGCTGATTAAACCTGTAGGACAAAACAAATATAATGGAATTTTATAAATGTATAAATGTAATAACATGAAGTTTTATACATTTCCTGATCCATAGAAACAATACATTCAAAAGAAAAAAGGAAATTTTTCAAGAAAAAAATCAAGTCCCAAATAAAACAAAGGTAGAAAAGATTTGCGCAATACATGCAGAATGGGGGAGACCTGGTTTAATGTAGTCCATATGAAAAGCATCTGCACAACTGGTTAACCACAAATTGAACATGAATCAGCAGAATGAAAATGAAAAAGATAATGGTGTGGAAAGGGTGGTCTTTCAAAATATGGTGCTGGGTCTGTTGGATGACCATATGAAAAAACAAAACTATCCTGACCCCTAACTCACACCATACACAAAATCAGTTCCAGATGGGTTACTAATTTAAATGCAAAAGGTAAACCTATAAAGCTTTTAGGAAACGATTCGAAAGAACCTTCATGACCTTGGAGTAGGCAAAAAATTCTTTTCTACAAGTTACAAAAGTGCTAACTCTAAAGGAAAATAAGTAGGAAAAACTATTTAAATAATAAAGAACTTTTTAAAAAAGAAATCATAAAATGTTGGAAAGAGAACCAATAAAATGAAAACAAATTTTTCCTTTACTCCAAGTCATGAAAAAAGAAGCATAAAACCTAACTAAAAATGGGACCAGCAGTTAGCATAATGGCTATGTCGCTGGACTCCCATGTAGTTGACCGTGATTAGACTCCTGGACCCAGTGGCTTAAACTCACGCCGGGCATGTGTGTGTGCATGCCCAAGTTTCTGAGAGGAGAGTGGAGGAGAAGGGATTGAGGTATGGTCATTCTCCATGGGGGGTGATTTCTCGCTTTCTGTCTCTCTGTCTCTCTCTTTCTGGCGAGTGCACATGCCCTATAGCAAAAACCTCTCAAAAAAAAAAAATAAAAGCCTAACTAAAAATGAATAAAGGGACTAGCAGGTGATGTAATGGTTACATTGCTGGACTCTCATGTGGTTGACATGGTTTGAGTCACAGACCTGGCTGCTTAAAAGTCACACTCGGCACATGCACTTGCATGCCCAAGTTTTCAAGAGGAGAGTGGAGGAGAAGGGATTGTGGCATAACCATCCTCCCTTGGGCTGTGATTTCTTACTGTTTGTCTCTCTGTCTCTCCGGCAAGTGTGTGCACCCTATACCAAAACTCTCTCTCTCTAAAAACAGTGAATATTCCCTTTTCCTTTACAGCGTGGAATCAACCTAGGGGACTTAAACACACAGCACGGCCAAAAGATGCCTCTCCCCTCAGTACAATTCTCTCAAGGAAAGTGGTAGGCAGTCAAGTCTTATACCAAACGAGGATAGTTGTAGCATCTTCTCCCCAACCTCATGATGGGATCGTTGTCCAATATGTTTATTTCTTAAAATTTACATTATTTTATTTATTTTTTAACCGATGGGCAAAAGTTGTTTATTAAGTGTTAACATAATTTTTGAGATTTCTCTTCACGTGAGTATTACTAACCTTTTTCTCCCTCTTTTTTTTTCTGCCTTAAGGCACTGAGCTCATCAGAGAGAGACAGATACAATGAGAGGAAAAGTGAGAAGACTGGCCACATTGCAATCCCTTCTCCACCCCCCCACACTGGGATCATTTTTTTTTTTTCAGTTTGATTTATTTTTTATCGGATTTCATTCAGCAAACACTACCAAGTGAACGTCTTCTGGGGAGCCTCCAACCAAGTGAACGTCTTCCGGGGAGCCTCCAACACCCCAGTCTTCTAGAACGACGTCCAATCAGCCACTAACGCCCTTCAGGAAGTGTCCATGGTCTGTACTGTTTCTTCCAGCACCTCGAATTCCAGGCTAGTGACCTTTTCGATGAGGACCACAGTGGTCCCTTTCTCACACCTGTACGGGCCAAACCTGGTCCCCTTCTTGTTGGGCACCGAGTAGGGACAGGGGAAATCCAGCTTGCTCTTGCTGATGACGCAGAGGTCAATGTTGCTTCCAGACCCCAAGTCGTTGAAGATGCCAGCTGCAATGGCTTCACTCACCAGCTTCTTGGCTTCTTCCTCCTCCATATCTGGCCTAAATTTATCTTCGAACATGGCCATTGCGGCCAAGGAGCCAGAACCCATGGTGACATATGGCAACTTATCAGTTGATCCGTGAGGATAGATGCTATAGAGGTGAGGTCCAGTAACATCTACTCCCCCTGAAACTAGGGCTGCACCAATGTAACCTTGATACCTGAAAAGCATCTGCTTTAGCATCCGTTTGGCCGTCACAACTCTGGGAAGGCGGCCAGTGAAGAGGGAGTGGAGCTCCAGGTTGGAAGAAATGAGCTGGGTTGTCATGTCTGTGTCTGCAGCTGTCCCAGCACCACAGCAGTAAATATTAGGAGATATGAAGTGTATTTTTGAGCAGTTCTTGTCAGCAACAACCATTCCTTCAGTTGCCCTTGTATCTGCTCCAAGAACTATGCCATCCTTATAGACCACCCCCGCAATTGTCCTGCCAGTTATCTGCGCCTTTAGACGTTTGTCCACCTTGCAAAATCGGCTTCCAAGACGCCATTCCTGTGACAGTTATCAAAAGAGAAACCTCCAACCGGGGCGGGGGGGCGCAAAGACCGACACAGATGCCATCTTCCCAAGAAAGCGTTTCTGGGCCCCCCACACTGGGATCTTGAGCATGTACGCACATGCAACCGACATGAGTTTCAAGGCACCATGTCTGGGACTCGAACTGTAGTCAGCCATGTGGAAGTCCAGTGATGTAACTGCTACGCCAGCTGCTGGTTCTACTAACCCTTTTCTATACATAGGCAATTGTGGCTATCCACTGATAGCCCTGAGATCCTCTAACTCAGAGCATAGACTAGAACTTACCTGCCAATATTTCTACTTATGCAGTTACTGTATAGTCAACATTATGTGCTATGAATCTGGGCCATTATGTGCTATGAATCCGGGCCTTGGTAGAAGTTACTTGTTGATTGGTTTGAATTGCACCTTTTCTTATAAACTCAATTTCCCAAGTTAGGTGCAAAACCTTGCTGCCAAATTTAGAAGCAGTATCCTGTAGAGTCTACCATGTATGTTTTTTTTTTTTTTTTTTTTTGAGAGATTTTCGCTATAGGGCACATGCGCTCTCCAGACAGACAGAAAGAGACATAGAGACAGAAAGCGAGAAATCACCCCCCAGGGGGGATGGTCACGCCGCAATCCCTTCTCCTCCATTCTCCTCTCGGGATCTTGGGCACACATGCATCTGCACCCAGCGTGAGTTTTAAGCCACCGGGTCCAGGATGCGAACTGTGGTCGACTACGTGGGAGTCCAGCGACATAGCCATTACGCTAACTGCTGGTTCCCAGTCTACCATGTATATGGAAAAAAAAAATCTGTATGCTTTTTTCCTGTTACTCTGTCTTAGGGCAATTTAATTCTGAGGCCCAGCTAGAGATCATAAAGGGGCAGAGGCAAATGTTTGTCTCCTCTGCAATACTCTGTAAGTCAGCAATTCCCTTCTCAGGAATGTATCCCTCAGGAATGCATACCGAGGTCCCTAGAAGGTAAGGTACTAGAATGTTTGTAGCTACATTACACTAGTCCACATCTGGAGAATTCGATGTCTACCAATAATGGATCTGATACACAAACTGTGAACTGTTCACCCTATGGGATACCATAGAGCAATGAGACAGAACAATCTAGAACTACAAGTCATGCAAATGTAGTTCAAGGAAATGAGCTAGACATAGATTCTGCATGTGTATGTGTGGACACAGACCTTCTGCATGATTCCATTTATACGAAGTACAGTAGAGGCAAACACAGATTTAAAGGAGTCATGATAGAGGTTGTGCTTTGTGAGCGTCCTGGCTGGGAGGGCTTTCCAGCGAAGATAACTGGGGTTGGGCCACCCAAAAGATGCTTCTTGACCCTGGGTGCTTGATTATATAGGTGTGGTCAATTTGGGAAAATAAATTGAAATGTGTTCGTGACTTGTGCACTGTCTGTATGCATTACAAAACTTTAGTAAGAAGCTCCAATTTCTAAGCAAATGTGTCATGTAATAAAAAAAGCTGCTTTTACTGTTTTCCTGTGCTAGGTATTCCAGAGATTCTCACGAAGGTCTTGGAACAACCCCATGAGGTAGATATTGCTTCTGTTCAAGAGCTGAGCAAGCTGACTAAACGATGCTTTGCTCAGTCATATTGCTCTCTTTTGCATCTGCTCATTTTTCACACACATATCAATGTGAAATTTGCAACATACATTATTCACGAGTGTACGCAGAAATAGAGTAACAGTTCCATTGGCAAGGGGCTATCAATTTGGTTACACCGAAACCCAAGTGACCTACCCTCAGGCCGGTTGTATTTCATTTGAATAATTCTTAAGGAACAGAGGTTGCAAACTGGTGAGCCATGGATTCAACCCTCCAGAAGGTGCATTTTGTTTTCTAAGAGTTGCCCTGGCTCAGTGTTTTAATTTAAAGAAATGTAATTGCACATAAAAGTAGTTGTACATAAAATTATGTAAAAATCAGATTTCCATTTTGTCGTGGAATAATGGAAGATCAGAACATGCCAGGGCTTTAGTCATGAATGCCTGGAGCTGAGTAGAAGCCTCTTGTTTTTTTGACATCTGCTGTGCAGTTTTCCACAGTCCCTACCACTCCCTGCTCCTTCATTTCAGAATACTTCACCCATTTATATTCCTTGCCTGACCTCTCTGTAGGCTCTTCTGTCTGACTTAGAGATGCTCAAGCTGTATTCAGAGTTTCTTCTTACTCCCCCTTTGTGAACTCAATCCCTGCTTTACATTGTGGTCTTTTCAGTCCCAGTCTTTCCCAAAGCCATGAGTTTGGAGCTGGTTTTCATGCCAATGCTTCATTGAGTGATATTGCTCTTTTTTGCATCTGCTAATTTTTCACATACATCCATTTGATATTTGTAAAATACATTATTCACGAGTGTATGCGGAAATAGAGTAACAGTTCCATTGGCAAGGGGCTATCAATTTCATGGGTCTGTGGTTTGGAAAGGCTGGAGCATAAAGCAGCCATTGGAAGCACCTATTTTTCTGTGCTCCACGAAATCCACTCTTCCTCTCCCATTATGGTTGTATTCAGGAATTTAACAAATATTTGTTGAATGGCAAGAACTGTTTCGGGTAGAGGGATGCAGTGCTGAGCAATTCAGAGTCCTTATGCACTGGGATCTATAGTCTAGTGAGTGCAGACAGTGCATGCATACACACATGCAAGCACACACACACACACACACACACACACACACACACACCCAGAGCAAAACAATGCAGTGAGAAGTCGCTAGGAAGAAAATTTACTCAAGTTAAGTAACAGAGCATGAAACTGTGAGAGAGTAGGGAGGGCGGAGCTGATGAGGTGATGATTGGTTGGGGTGAAGGAAATCCCGTGGAATGCTAGGGCGGGACATGTTCCTGGTGGAGGTAGCAAGTGCAGGAGCCTGAGGCAGGAGCACAGTTGGCTCGGTGGAGGGATGGTAGGAGGCCAGCGTGGCTGGTGCAGGGAGCAGAAGGGAGGCTGTAGCAAAGGAGGCCTAGAGATGAGGGAGGCTGAGGAGGGCCAGGGTCTAACCCCGTGCAGGCCTTGCCACACCAGAGCAGAGTCTTTGGAATTTCCGTGAAGTGCATCAGGATCCACTGGAGGGACTGGGGTAGGGAACCCATGCCCAGGCTTTTCTTTCTCAGGCTTCACCCCTTCCTCTTTTTCTTCTCCTCCAGCTGTGCCGTAGGCTGGCCCCAAATTATTTTGCTCCACAGAGTACTCCTGGCATCTAAGAGGTTGCTTACACTTAGAAGTACTCTTATATTTCAGAAAGACAACGCAAATGAACATCCACAGCTGAAAAATAAGTCATTTGTAAAATAATAATAATTTGTGAATATTTTGCTCAAAAATAATAGATATTTTTGTCATTGGTGCAACATATTAAATATATAAACAATGTTGGGCAAGCCTGCAGCATGGAGGTTAAGGTGGCTGGATCCTAGATGGCTGCTCTGTGGGTTTGAGTCCCAGTTCCAGGGGCTTAAAAAAATATACCAGGCATGTGTGCGTGCATGTCCAAAAATCCCAAGAGGAGAAGGGATTGCAGGGTGGCCATCCCTCTGGGGAGTGGTTTCTCACTCTCTCTGTTTCTGTCTCTCTCCAGCAAGCACACAAATCCTATAGTGAAATAAAACAATGCTATATTCTTTGAAGGTGTGCTCTGGCCGGGAAGGCACTCTTTTCTGGGGGGGGACACCAGGAAGTTGTATGTTCTGCTCTCATGAATAGAATTGCTCAGATGCAGCTCCACTGGCCTCATCACTCAGGAAAGCTTCCTCCTGGAGGATTGCCTTCTGCTGCTCATCAATTCTGATTTATAGTTCGATGAGTTTCCTGCCTTTCCTACACTTCAAAGGTGTTTTGAACGGAAACCGGAAGCAGTTTTGAACTGGAAGGCAGAAGTTTACTTCTAAAGAAATTTGACTATGGAATGTTAACTGAAGAAGCCCTATTTGTAGCCATGAATGCAACTGATGGTTAAAAGTATAGGGAATGTGGGACCAGCAGTTGGCGTAATGGCTACATCGCTGGACTCTCATGTAGTCGAACGTGGTTCAAGTCGTGGAACTGGGGCTTAAACTCATGCCAGGCACGTGTGCGTGCGTGCCCAAGATCCTGAGAGGAGAATGGAGAAGAAGAGATTGTAGCACGGCCATCCCCCCTAGGAGGTGATTTCTCACTTTCTGTCTCTATCTTTCTGGCGAGTGCACTCGCCCTATAGTAAAAACCTCTTAAAACAAACAAACAAACAAACAAAGTGAATGTAACTGTTAGACAAAGACCAATCAGCTTAAATAAGCCTGGGAGAAAAAGACCTTTATTTTGGAGTAAAGACCACTATGGACCAAAGGTTAATTTTAGCAGTTAATGGGCTACCTGGGGACTAGTTAAGGAAATGAAACTTTAGCTAAGTTAATGAGAGATCAGAATGTTACTGTGCATATTTTGACCAAGGTGGCTGCAGAAAGGCTGTGAGAAAAGCAGCTTGACCACTGAGCAGTGCGTGGATGGCTTTGGGCTTTGAAAGACTGTCCCTGTGTGGAGGACGCTTCTGCTCTTCAGTGTAGAAATCGCTGCGAGCACAACAGTGAGTTTGGGAGATAACAGACTCTCTGGATTTTGTCAATCGCAGAAGGGGGACCTGGGCAGGGTACCCAAGCATCAGTGTTTGAGGGATTCTGATCAGCCCCACAAGATTTTAAACAGAAACCCATCTTTAAGTAATAGGTTGGAAAAAAAAAGTGCAAATAGAGCGATTAGATAATAGTTCTGTATTCTTGGGATGGTGGGAATGTCTCTCTCTTTCTTTCCGCATCTCTTTAACAAATATTTATTGAGTGTCTGTGGTTTGACAAGTACCAGGCTGGGACGCGTAAACAAATAATTAAAATAATTGCAGACAAGTGTGATAATAGATGTCTGAACAGAATGCCCTGGGAACATGGACTACTTCATTATACTGGTTTCTCGTAAATGTGTATACAAAGGGTCATCTTTTCATAAACATGAAATCCATTGTCCTGTGAAGTTCCTTTTGTACATTTGTTTCAAAAGAAATGGAAGGGCTTAGCCTGCTTGGTGAGAGTCACGGCAATGCCTTGCACCTGCTGGCCTCTGGAATAATGAGGCAGGGGAATAGGATAATACTTTTGTCCAGAAGTATCTACTTTTCTTACAAAAATTAATTGCCAGAGGGCATATGTGCTTTCCAGAAAGAGAGAGAGAGAAGGGGAACTTCCAATGGGGCATGGTCATGCTGCAATCCCTTTTCCTCCATTTCTCTATCTTTTTGGGATTTGGAGCATGCATGAACATGTGCCCAACATTTTTTTTTTCCCCCAAACCACTGGGACTAGGATTTGAACCACAGTCAGCCATGTGGAATCCAGTTCTTTTAACTTCTAGGCTAAGGAGTTCCTCCAAGTAGCTACTTTTAAAAAGTTGACTTCTTCATCCCATGTGTAATAGTGAATGAGCAAGTGAGAGAGCACGCCAACAGTCTGACGCCACAATCCACCCTCAGCTTTAATGAGCCCTAGATCATGTGTATGCAAATCCCAGCATACTGAGGAAGGTCTCCGTATGTGAACCCGGAACCTTCCCATGCGGGTCAGTCTTGCAGAATATTGCATTTTACCACCGCACCTCTGTTGGCCTCCAAAAGTATCTACTTTTAAAAAGGCATGACCTGGATCTCTTAACAGCAATGAAACAAATTACATTGACCATTGTGTGTCGTGGAGGCAAGATAAGTTGTTCTAACCAACTCCAGGATGACTTCTCCTTTGGATTTTGGTGGAGGTGATAACTTAGAAAAATTCACACACTGGCTTCCTTGACGAGTTCCTTAGTTCATTTGGGCTCTTATTTCCTGTTCATAAAGGTGGTATGGTGCCCTTTCTTTCTCTTTATTTTTCCATAACCTAGGTCATTAATAATCCACTGCCTACAAAATACAATTAATATGTCACAACATCGGCTTCAAATAATTCCATATAAATAGTTTGGAAAAGAAGAAAACTGGCAATATTTATTAAAAGTAATACACGAATACATTATTGTTCTAAAAGATCCAAGCGAGATGTAGCCATTCAGACACAACCACCATTAGTATACCATGATGCTCAAGCAGAACAGGGCATGGCACTTCTCTTCTGTTTCGTCGACATATTATTTCTGGATTGTCCTGCAGTTTCTCGTCCTCATGAACCTTAGAATTAGCTTGTTATACTTGAAAGATTCCATTCATTTTAATAAGAATTACTCAAATTTGCATATTAGTTTGTGTGGAATTTAAATCTTCACAATAAAAACTTTTCTTGTTTAATAAATATCTCCCAATTTGCTCAATTCTTCTTTCTTGTTCTTTTATACTATTTTACAGTTTTATGCATATGGAACATAAGCATTAATTTAAGTGTCTTATATTTCCTGTTTATTGTACATTTTTTCCCCCTAAAACATTTTCTAGCAAACTAATGCTGGCACACGGGAAAATGACTGTGTGTTGATATTGTATCCATCTACTTCGCAGAACTCTTCTATTAATCTAAAAGTTTTTTGCCAATTCTCTTAAATTTCCTAGGTAGATAATATTATTATCTGAAAATACTGAAAAGTTTTCCCCTTGCCTTCCTTAATATTTAGATCTCTGTTTTTCCTTCCCTTAATGCATAGACTTGATGGTAAACAATGTACAGTCTTAGATGGATGAGGAAGTCAGCATTCTAATTTTATTTTGATTTTAGTAAGAACTTAGCTGGTATTGGTTGTAGCTTTTCTGATGGTTCCCTTTTATTGGATTAGGAAGTTTCTTCTAGTTTACTTGAGTTCTTTCTCTCTTTCTTTCTTCCTTTTTTTCTCTGCTTCTTTTTTCCTTCCTGCCTTCCTTCCTCCCTCCCTCCCTCCCTTCCTTCTTTCCTTCCTTCCTCCCTTCCTTCCATCCTTCTTCCTTTTTTGACAACAGGATTATTGAGATCTAATTCACACACCATACAATTCACCTGCAATTCAATGACTTTTAGTATAGTCACAGAGGTGTGTAAGCATATTGCCATCAATTTCAGAACACTTTCATCACCCCAGAAAGAAAACCCACATCCTGTAGTTACTACTCAGGTCCTCTTTTCTTTCCTTGGGCAACTGCTATTTTCAGTCTCTATTGGTTTGCCTATTCTGGGCATTTAATATAGTGGAATTACATATAATGTAATCTCTTACAAGTGGCTTCTTTCATTTAACATAATATTTTAAAGTTCATCCATGTTGTAGCATACAGTAGCATTTCATAACCTTTTGTGACTAAACAATATTCCACTATACTGCATTCTGTTTATCTATTCTTCCCTTTGAGAACAACTGAATTGTTTTTATTTTTCAGCTCTTATGAATAATGTTGTCATGAACATTCATTTCGAAGCTTCCGTGTACATGTGTTTTCATGTGTTTAGGGTATATACCTTGGAACAGAGTCACCTAGTCAAATACTCTTTGTTTCATGTTTTGAGAAACTACCAGACTGTTTTCAAAGTGGCTACAGCATTTTATATTTCTGCCAGCAATGTGTGAGGAGTCCAGTTTCTCACAATCTCACCATTGCTTGCTGTTTTAGGTGACACTTTGAATATAGCCACCCTAGTAGTGCAAAGTGGTATTTCATTGTGGTTTTGATTCGCATTTCCCCATTCTGTTTATCTATTCTTCCCTTTGAGAACAACTGAATTGTTTTTATTTTTCAGCTCTTATGAATAATGTTGTCATGAACATTCATTTCGAAGCTTCCGTGTACATGTGTTTTCATGTGTTTAGGGTATATACCTTGGAACAGAGTCACCTAGTCAAATACTCTTTGTTTCATGTTTTGAGAAACTACCAGACTGTTTTCAAAGTGGCTACAGCATTTTATATTTCTGCCAGCAATGTGTGAGGAGTCCAGTTTCTCACAATCTCACCATTGCTTGCTGTTTTAGGTGACACTTTGAATATAGCCACCCTAGTAGTGCAAAGTGGTATTTCATTGTGGTTTTGATTCGCATTTCCCTAATGATGAATAATGTACATGTTTCATGTTTTTTATATATCTTCTTTGGAAAAACGTATAGTCAAGATCTTTGCCTATTTTTGAATTAGGTTGTCTTTTTATTATTGAGTTTTAAGACTCCTTTTTCTATTCTAGATATAAATGGCTTATCAGATATACAAATTGCCATTATGTCTCATTCGACACGTTGTCTTTGCACTTTCTTGTGTCCTTTGAAGTTTAGAAGTTTTTAATTTTGAGGAAGTCTGATGTATCTGTTTTTAAAAACTACTTGCGCCTTTGATGTCACATTAAAGAAAACACTGCCAAATTCGAGGCCACGAAGATGCATCTCTGTATTTGAATGTTAGTCCATTTTGTGCTCTTGTAACAGAGTTCTTCTGCGTAACTTATAAAGAAAAGAATTGTATTCTCTCACAGTTCTGGATATTAGGAATTTTGAAACCAAGATACCAGCAGTTGATCTGCTAAGGACCTTTCAAGGGCATTCTGACCTTGTGGAAGGCAGAAGAACAAGTTTGGACAAATGTTCTCACATAGCAGAAGAGTGACTAAGAGCAAACCCACTTCCATAAGCCCTTTTTTATAGCAACATTAATTATTCATGAGGATGGAGCCCTCATGCCCTAAACACCTCCTGTTAGGCCCCACCTTCTAACATTGTTGTGTTGGAGATTAAGATTCTAATGCATGAATTTGGGGGCATGCATTCAGACCATAGCAGTTTGCTTCTATGAGTTTTATAGTTTTAGCTCTTTTATTTAGGTGTTTAATCCATTTTACTTTCGGTGTATAGTGTGAAGCGTTCAACTTTATTATCATTATCCCGATTATTTTGCATCTGTATATGTCCTAGCACTTTTAATTGAAAAGACTATCCTTTCTTCATTGAATGGTTTTGGCACCCTTTTTGAAATCAATTGACCTCAGATATATAAGTTTATTTCTGGACTCGCCCTTCTATTCTGTTGAGCTGTATGTCTATACTTACGCTAGTTGACACTGTCTTGATTGTTGTTGCTTTGTCTTGAATCAACATATGAGTTTTCCAATGTTGTCTTTCATTTTCAAGATTCTGTTGACTATTCTAGATCCTTGAATTTCCATTTGAAATTTAGGTTTAACCTGTCAATTTCTACATAGATTATCAGCTGAGTTTCTGAAAGAGAGTACATTGAATCTGTAGATCAATTTGGTGTGTATTATCATCCTAAAAATGCTGTTTCCAATCCATAAACATAGATATCTTTCCATTTATTTACATCTTTAATATCTTTCAGGAAAATTTTATAAGCTTTACTCTTCTTTTGATACATTTATTTTAAATATTTTGCTCTTGTTTTTTTGACACTACTTTAGTGGTGCTGTTTCTTTTATTTCATTTTTGGTATGTTAATTGCAAGTATGTAGAAACACAGTTGATTTTTGTATAATAATCTTGCATCCTGCAACCAGAGTCATGGGCACACTTGTGTGTGCTTGACATGTACAGGGAAACTCAACATGTGAACTTGTGACTTTCCCACATGGCCTCGGCATCACAGAGGGCTGGGTTACTACTGCAATATTGCAGTTGACCTGCTCTACTTTTTTCTGCATGACCCTATCACCTTCTAACACATGGCATGACTCTTTCAACTGTTACACTCACTACTCTTTGACCCTTCTGGAATTAGGTCATCCAGGATTTCTTAGTACTTTGTTTGCTAAAGCATCCTTAGTTTCTTAAACAGTGCCTGGAACATAGTAGCTATTTTACTAAAGATTTCGTGAAGGAACGGAATAAAATCAGATGATATTTATCTTTTAATATGTTTTTTTTTTCTTTTTTTGGAGAGGTTTTTGCTATAGGGCGCGTGTGCTCGCCAGACAGACAGAGAGACAGAAAGCGAGAAATCACCCCCCAGGGGGGATGGCCATGCCGCAATCCCTTCTCCTCCATTCTCCTCTCGGGATCTTGGGCACGCACGCACACGCACCCGACGTGAGTTTAAGTCACCGGGTCTGGGACTCGAACCATGGTTGACTATGTGGGAGTCCAGCAACGTAGCCACTACGTTAACTGCTGGTCCCTATCTTTTAATATGTTAAGATAAGAGATTATGGTTTTGTATTGCTTAAAATTTAATGATACTCTTCTTTCTGAAATTATACCCAACAAGGTATAATGCATTTTTCTTCTCTAGCTAGGTTTGGTACCAAGTGTTTCCCTGAGATTTTTGCATCCATGTTTGTAAATTATCTCGGTCCATTACCTTTTTGAGTGTGTGTCTTAATAATGTTTGATTTTGATATGGGAGTAATGGCAACTTAGTAGAATGAGCTGAAAAAACTTTGCTATTTTTCAAATGCAACAAACATTTTGAAACATGGAAATGATTGTGTCCTTGGAAATATGGCAAAACTTGCTAATAAAATCATTTGAATACGCAGAGGTATTAGGAGTATACCTTTGACCTTTTCAACTTTATAAATAATATTAGCCTATTTATCCAATTGATTTCTTTGGCCAGTTTTTGTATATTACATGTTCACATGGAGTTAGTAAATTGTATAGGATTTTCAAACTTTATTTGCCTAAGAGTGTATGGTTCTCTTTCACAATGCTCAATATTACCTCATCTATTATACCGCCTTTCAGCACCCAGAGCATCTGCTTTGGCTGTAGTAAATCTGATGTCCATCTGATTTTCTTCCTCGGCAGGTACATTTGTCTCAGCCTTTTGGAAGCATCTTCTCCTTTTATATTTTGTGTTCTGAAATTTCACTATGTAGGTATAACTGTAGTCGTTTTAAAATTTCTTCTTGACATATGGTTAGTCCTTTTTTCTTAACTTAAATGTATGTAGTTAGAACATTAAAAAAAGAGAGATGATAAAGAATGCCCGTATGTCTTAAGTAGCATTTCTGTGTCATTTCCTTAGTTATTAATCATAATAATTATTTACTAATATCCAAATCAGTAATTTTCCCTTTGTTCCTTGTTTTTTTAAATCCTACAATTATATAAGGTGTACACGAAAACTTCTAGATCTATACTCCATGTTTCTTAATACTTCCCTAATTCTTTTTGTTTTTTTGTCTTTCATTCTTAAATAATTTTGACACTTGCGTGATTTTCCCATAGAATAACTTTCTTTTAACTTCAGTAGCATCCCTTCTGTTGTTTTTTCCATTTGTAGTGATTACAAATTTTGGGTCATCCAAATATTAATTTTCAAGAACTGCTATTGATTGGTATCCTGGATACAATTGCTTCTTGATATTTTCCAAACTCCTAGGCAATATTTCAAATATTCTAAGTGTTTTAAGCCTTCCATTTTCTTGTTTAAGTCTGTTTTCTCAGATGATAGCTGCATTGGTGAAGTCATAGCCCTCTAGCACTTGTTTTCTGAAGGCATTTGGAAATGCTCCATTGCGTGTTCACGTGTGCTCCCGAGCCCTGTTTACCTAAGAGTGATGCTCCTGTTTCCTGTAGGCTACGAGTGGGACTTGTTCCAGGAAGGATACTAGTGGCTTGTCTTCAGGGTATAAAAGTTCGCTGTATCTGGGGCTACTGCATTTTTGGACTCTTGGCTGCTATTCTTTTCTTGACAGTTCACCACCTCTACCTTCTAATTAGCATGGAGGAGAAAGGAGGAAAATTGATCCAAAATAGCTATAATAGCAACCATCCTGTTGAACAGCTCCAATTCTTTTCCTGCTCCTTGTGACCATCAGCTTTGGCTTCACAGCCCCTCAGAACTGCTTCTTTCCCTCAAGACAAGTCCTTCTGGATATATATCTATCTAGCTGTCATTTCCTCTTTTCCTTTCTTTCTTTTCTTGTAATTTTTTCCATGAGAGAGAGAGAGAGAGACAGATTCTCCCAGCAAATTCTCGCATCATGATCCACTCCTTGTCTCAGCCAGCCCTGGATCATGGGCACATCTATGCCTAGCATGCACAGGGAGGTCTCTGGACAGGAAATGAGAGTTTCCCCATGTGGGTTAACCTCACAGAGGCTTGTGTTCCTGCTGCCTCACTGTCTGCCCCTGAGGTTTCCTCTTTTGCCTGTTTGTTTATAATGGTAGATCTGAGTCTATCTGCTTTGTTTCATTTAAGAATTTATAAGCATTTCTAGTCCACTGATTCAGTGATAACACTATATCTTTTTTATTTCTTTTTGCTATTGAGCATGTGCTCTTACCAGAGTGAGACAGAGACAGATAGAGAAAGAGGAAAAGTGAGAAATCACCCCCCAGGGGGATAAAAACACCCAAATCCCTTCTCCTCCTTTCTCCTCTCAGGATTTTGGGAACACATGCATATGTGCCCAGAGTGATTTTCAAGTCAGGGTCCCGGCCTTGAGAGGAGTCTGCTATGTGGGATGATCCAGCCACCCTAACCATGACACCTGCTGGCTCAACACTGTATCCTTTTTTTTTTCTTTTCTTCTCTCTCTTTTTTTTTTTTTAACATCAATTAATGTTTATATTTTTACTCTTCTTCTTTTTCCTTTTCCTCTTTTTCTTCTCTCTCCTTTAACTGTACTTGGAATATCATGGATTTTATCTTATACTCTGCACCATTTGACTACTAACTGGCTTCTGCACGCTGGAGTTTTAAATCACAACTCTGAAAAATCTTCACGAGTTGACTTTGTAGCAGTGGACTGAAACAAATGGAGTTTACATCATTTCATATCAACTTTGACTAGTTCTACGACACTCATACTTGTGTTTGCGGAGGAGTGTAATCAAGGAACGGCTCTTCTGATTTCATTGTTTTTATGTTCAAGTCTTCTCGTAAGAGGACTAAAACAATATTGATGACTGGCACATACACATTGAAGAAAATTCTCAGCCCCGTGTTCTGGGCTTCTCAGTTTGATTGAACTTGAAGAATCTCAGCAATGAGAGGTATACTCTCCTAAGTGTTAACGTACAGATGTCAGAGGAGAGAAATCTTGCCTCACAGCCAAGTGGTATTTCCTGAGTCTGAGACATCAATCCACATAACGTGGTGACGAGGCCAGATGTTGAATTTCTTGATCTCAAACTCATTAAATGCTCTTTTCACTTTGTGGAGTAATTAGAGTGCTAACTCTCTAGCATTTGCCAAATAAATACTACAGGGAGTTTAATGATTCCCTCCAACCTGTTTCCTAGTAATTCCACATGCTCTTAAATTATTCTCCCCCTTAACCATGAACCCTCTCTGGTCGGTTGCCATTTATTAAAAAACAAACACATCAGGCTAGCTGTGATGGCACAATGGTAGCGCGATGCTTTGCAAAGCTGAAGCCACACAGGAAGGTCTGGGGTTCACATCCCAAGGCTTCCTTCTACACACTGAGCACATAACTGTGACCTTGACTGGCTGAGACCAGGGGGAGGATGGTGGCTTGAGGACTCTGTTAGGAGTGCCTTCTCTCTTTTTCCATCTCTTTCTCTTTCACTGAAGAAATGAATGAATAAACTTCAACATAATATCAGAATGGATTTCTTCCCTCCTGTATGGTCGATTGGTACTTTAGACCTGGGCTGTTCTCATGTTACAGAGAGACTAGCATCTGTCTCTCACCTCACTCATCTCTTATCTTCCCATGACTGGTATCTTTTGGCTACCTTTTCTGCTCACATTGTGGAAATTTCCCCTCCTCTAATTCCTATCTGTCATGCAAAATAAAATTTTACAAAACCTTTGTGTGTTAGAGGCTGTTTCTTTTCCCAATATTCATCTTTTTCCCTTTTCATTTTAATAACAAAACCACACATTTTAGCTGGACACATACTCAGGAGTTAAACTGTGTTTCCCAGTCTTACCTTGCAGCTGAGTTCCGGCCAGGGGAATTCAAACAGAAGTGATGAAGTAGTGGATCAACCTGCAGGCTGCATCTTGGAAAGCAATTTTTTTTTTTTTCCTTCTTTATCTATTGGCTGATGTGTGGATGTGTTGGCTGGTGCTGGAGCAGCTGTCATGGGGGACAAGATGAAAACTGTATATGAAAGAAAGACCAAAATGACTGGAGGATCTCATGTCTCCCCAAATTCTGGAGTTACCATACCAACCTTGGTTTGCTCAGCCTTGAATAGAATGAGAGAAATACTGTTCTGTTGGGTTTAAGCTACTGAGCTTTGGGGCTTTTTATGGAAGGTGAACCATACATTTTGAAAACATGCAAGGGAACAATAGAAGGAAACTTAAAGCCGATTAGTAGATCCTTGATAGGATAGAAAAATAGGAAACATATAGGCCCTTGACTAAAATCTTGAAAATTGAAGAGTATCACAATTAGACATCAGGAATTCTGAGTTTCTTAGTTTCTTGTCCTGAATAATCCCCAAAGGAAGGATTTCTTGTATCTTATTTTGTTTTGTTTTGTTTTGCTTGCCAGAGGATATATGCTTGCCCTCTCTCAACGGCATGGTCATGCCACTATGCTTTTCCCTCCATTTCTCCATCCAGTCAGGATGTGGAGCATGCACATACATGCACCAATCTGTTTTTCAAGCCAGCGGGATCAGAACTCGAATCCTGCACTTACCGACTGTGCTTCTGGACCAGCCTTCTCGCTATCCTTCTATACTTTTGTCCTCATTAGTGTCACATACAAATGGAAATACCAGATAATGAAAGTGATGATTTTTAAGCAAATGTTTTAGAACTTAAGTATTCAGATTGCTACAACATTGGCATTATTAAAAAGAAAAGTTTTGGAACTGCTTTAAGACCATACGTATAAGCTATAAAATAAAATCTACCTTACTAATTAAAACTCACACCTCATTGCGACTCATACAATATCATTAAACTTGATTCCCTTCCTAAATCATCAGCTTTAGCGCTGTGTGACCTTTGATTATTTCTAAAAACCTGTGCTACACTCCAAGGATGTAGTTGTAAGTCTACTTGAATGACTGTGCTGCCGTCCTGAAGATAGTGTCAAAGAGGATCTCAGAAGTTCTAAAAGGGCAACCTCACTAAAGGAAGTATTTCTCTTTCCAATGGCAAGACAAAAGGGGTCTTTGAGGGCCTTAATTCTTTGGTTACTATCCTGATAACCAGTGCTCAAATTCACAGTGATAACAATGATCTTGGATCTCGTTGCACAGGGCACTGAGGTTTCAGTAGGTGGTCAACAGGCAGAGACATTTCACGCCAAACCTGAATGGGTCTGTAACTCTGCCTTGGAAAGCAGCTTGTCTATAAATATTTCACTCAGTCAGACAAAGGCTGGATGGATGTGAGGCTGCTCCAGACAAAAAGCAGATAAATTCCTTCTTAACATGTACCTGATGCTTTATGATTTTTTGCCCAAGTGCAGATTTCCTGGATCAAATGTTCCCAAGACTTGCAGGTCATGTGGTTTCAGAGACATACGCTAAGCTTGGTGTATATTACAGAGAAGCCATCCCATCCGGGTACAACCACTCTGAAGGTAAGTGTTAATCCCAATCTGATTTCGTGTGTGAGCAACAGCTGTGGGGAACATTAGGACTGCCATCTGTGTCCAATGGAACGATTTCCTACCACTCGGCCTCATATGGCCCAAAAGTTAATTTAGTACATATTGGGAAATTCCTGAAACAACATGAGACTTAACACCATTTTCCCATCAAATCCTTGGAGTTTTTGTTGATGTTTAGAGAACCCTTAGAGGTGTGAAACTGTAGGGTTGGGGAGTGAAATGGTTTGCTCATAAAATCTGGGGCCCATATTGTGTTTTTTTTTCCTTCCTTTGGGATAAGTTCATGTAATTTTCCAAGAATAAATCTAATGGCCTACTTGGAATAGAGCTGTGTTTGCACTTTAGGTCTACGACCCTGCGTTTCGGTGGGTAGCCATGTTCTGTACCAACCTGGCAATTCAGGAGAATCTATGAGACATTCGCAGCAATACAATTGTGTATGAAAAATCTCAGGGATTTGGGTTTACAGTCATTAATCAAACTCATGGAAAGTAAAACAAACAAACAAAAATTTATGGAACTCTTCATTGAATGTTCATGCTCTCTGACCACTCCTACGGCAGGATCCATCTCCCCCAAATTGTTTTCTTTATTTTTTCTAAATTCTTCATCCCGTTCCTTCAACATAAAGAAAATATCTGCTTAAACTGATTTATATTTGAGTGTGAGTAAAGGAGAGTTAATCTAAGCTGTAAGCCATGCTGAAGATATGGATTTGCATTTTTAAACGTGATGTTTGGTACTTCATCTGAATTTAGAAAAGCTGACATAATCCTGTCCTTCAAGCAGCTGTTGAAAGACCCATTCTTTGGAAAGCCTTTTCTAAGTGATTAAGGATGGGATAAGGCTGGTGACTTCCCACATTTTGACTTTCCTCTTTGATCCAATTATCAGCAGTTACATCTGCCTGAAAAATAAAAACAAAACTTTTTAAAGCTACAACTACTCATATAGTTTCTGTGTGTGATTTAGTACATTTGCAGCTCTTTAAAGAAGTGTAATAAGTGAAAATTATTTGATTATCTACTATGTGTCAGTCAGGTTTGTGCCTATGCATGTCTAGAACTTTTTTTTTTTTTTTTTTTTTTTTTTAAATAGGTATGTGTCAGTCAGGTTTTTGCCCTTTCATTTCTTAAACTTTTTTTTTTTTTTTTTTTTTTTTTTAAATAGGACTACCTGATATAAATTATCTACTCAAGAATTTTGGGTGGAGAACCACTAGCCTCTGCTTAGTATCTCACTTTGCCCTCATTTCTCACTTCTCTAAGTACCTCTTGGCCAGTCTCTCATTTTCTCATGGATACATTCTCACTGTAGTTTCTTGATTAGTTTTCTTATTTCCACATTAGGGTAGGGATTGTGGTGTGGCCATCCCCACTGGGGGGGTCGATTTCTCACTTTCCCTCTCTCTGTTTTCATTTTAATTTTTACTTATTTATTCTATGAGTGAGAGAGACAGAGAGAGAGAAAGATAGAGACGTAGACACAGCATCTACACAGAGTCGTGACACTAAATGCACTCCCAGCCCTTGCCCAGATTGTGAGCACACACATGCCTGAGGTACTCAGGTAGGTCTCTAGACGTGAGTCAGAACCTTCCCATGGGGGCCAGCCTAGCCGAGCATTGTATTTTACCTTGGCCCCAGATCAGGTAATTCTAAATCAAATTCACTCCGTGGACACTTCGCTCTGAACAATAGCCCCCTCAAAGGAATTACATGGTTCATACATGGACCAACTTGAACCTTTCAGGACAGAAGCAACAGCAGCAAGCCCAAGAGGTCAGGACCACGTCTTCATCTCTACGTTCTCAGAATCCGGCAGCGTACCCGGTGTAAACAGCTGGTGAACTGTTCTTATGAATAAATCTGATTCTTCCTCACTTCAAAACTGACAAGCAAAGGGCACCATGGAGGAAGAACCTCGCTGGTATCAACTGCAGTGGATGCAAGGGGTTGGAAGGAAGAGTGTGCTAGTAGGATTGTTTGCCAAGTCAGAAGACTTGTTTGTCCCTGCTTGACACACAGAACAGCTTGGAGCAAGACTAGGTGCAGGGTATCAGATTACAGAGACCTTCATTTCTTTCCTGAGCACGGTGTACCCCAGGAATCTGCAGCAGGACAGGACGCAATGGAAGGGAATTGCTTCTTCTCTGTGCCCAGCACACAGGCATGGAGTAGAAATCAAGGGGCCAACTGTCATTATAACGAAGCCTTCTCAAGAACTCTCAGCACCTGCAACGTTATTTGAAAGACAAAGCCTCTTGCTGCCGGGAAAGACCCATTATTCATCCATTTATTCAACTCTATTTATTGAATGACCTCTACGGGACAGACACAGTGCATCTTTGGAATTTTACATTTGAACCATACAAGTGTATGTTTTTCCTGGAATTTTGGTAAGCATAATTATTGTGGATGTCGTGTGTGTGTGTGTGTGTGTGTGTGTG
This sequence comes from Tupaia belangeri chinensis, assembly GCF_000334495.1. NCBI lineage: Eukaryota > Metazoa > Chordata > Mammalia > Scandentia > Tupaiidae > Tupaia > Tupaia belangeri. Next base: position 1,524,259 of record NW_006208977.1, on the reverse strand, counting down.
TGTGTGTATATATATATATATATATATATATTTGTGTATGTGTATACATGTGATTGTACATATCAGTATCAGTACATATCACACATATATCCATATGTATGACATTCATATATAAGCAAATATATAGATATATACACACACATCTATACACAGACACACTATACAGGCACACATGTAGACACTTAAAGTATCACACATATCCATCGACTTTTCTTTTCCTTTTTTTAGGTTTTTGCCAGAAGGGTGCATTCCCTTGTAGGAGAGAGACAGAGAGAGGGAAAGTGAGAAATCGGCCCCCAGTAAGGATGGCCACACCACAATCCTTTCTCCTCCAGTCTCTTCTTGGGACTTTGGGCATGCATGTACATGCGCCCCACATGATTTTCAAGATGCCGGGTCCAGGACTTGAACCACGGTCAGCCATGTTGGAATCCAGTGCCTTAGCCTCCACATCATCTACTAGTCCCAATATCCATCGACATTTAATTTGATAAATGAGGAAGTATAGCATAGTGTTACGGGCACAGCTCAAGGGTAGAAGCCAGTCTTAAGCACTTTATAAACACGTCAAAGTGGGCAAGTTACCTGGACTTAACTCCTCTTCACCTACTAAGTAGAATATTACTATTCACCTTATAGGGTTGTTGGGAGAATTAATTTAGTTAACACATTAATGTACACAACAGTGCTTAGTACATATCAAGTGCCATTATTCTTGCAGAAATTAGCATAAAAATAGTTCTGGTGTTATAACCTTGAACAAATTGCTTAAATTCTTCCAGCCTCAGTTTCCTCAACCATAAAATTAGGACCATACCTAACTGAAATATTATGACTTAAAAGGGATAATATATATAGAAATATTTTATAAACTTCAATCTCTCATATACTTTAAAATTAATTTCACTATGCTAAACTCTTAAAATGTCACCATATAAAATCTCTTTGTCCACTTCCCCAAGTTATATCTTCTGAGTAAAAACATGGAAAGGAAAAGCAAGCTCAATTCCTTGACAGAGGAGAGAGGAATTCTTGATTATAATCCTGCCAAACTCTATCTAGTGGCAGGGGTCAGTTGGGGTGTGGAGGCTGGATCCCACGTTGCCAACCGTGCAGTTTAAGTTCAAACCTGGTGGCTTGAAGAACATGCCAGATGGGTGTGCATGTGTACCCAAAATCCTAAAAGGAGAATGAAGGAGAAGGGATTGCAGTATAGTCATCCTCCCTGGGAGGCAGGGAGTAATATCTCACTATCTCTATCTCTCTGTCTCTCTCTGGTGAGTGTACACCCCCTATATCAAAAAAGAAAAAGTAAACAAGCAAAAATTGCTCAGCAAGAAGCTGGTGATGACCTTAGGAAGAATCTGAACCACCCAAACACAATAAATCTTTACAGCGAGGGGTGAGGGCTAGCACATGACCCAAACTGGCCAATAGGATGTTCCCTGGGTGGAATTAATTCTTGACTAGAAACAAGGAAACGGCCCCCTGACCTACCACCCTGCTATGCACAGATGTTGTCGCCTGATACCTAGCCTCTAGGGCTACTTTCTTCTCCTTTTTTCCTAGCCTGCTTTTCTTCCTTTCATCAGTTCTGTGACTTCTGATCTTTTCTAATAAATTATCATTAGCTTAGACCAGGTTTAGTTTCTTTTGCTTGCAACAAATGAGCCCTACCTAATACCTGCTCTAATTTGTCGTGTAACGGTGGGATACAAAATATTTTATATTCCTCCAGCCTCTTCATGAGCTGTGCGTTCTGAATCCTACTGCATAGGCATACATAAAACCGTCCCGTCAGTGCTCTTCAAATATAGCTTCCTCATTTGCTCATTGGGCAAATATTTATTGAGTATCTAAAATCATTTTAGGGGCTTAGGGTGCATCAATGAAGAAAATAAACATAATGGTATGCCTCATGAATTTACATTGTAAGGGCAGGGACAACAAGCTAAGTAAATAATTACGTATGTGTGTACAAATGTATAGATATATACTCATACGTATGTGTGTATGTGTGTACGAGGTTAGACAGTGAAAGGCCTCTAGAGAAAAAGGGGAGGAAGCGGGGAGACAGAGTCTATTGCAATATTAAGCTGAGTTTTCAGGGAAGGAGTGTGATGAGGGGCATTCAAGTAACAGAGCAGGGGTATCGATGGCTGTGTGGCCAGCAGCAGCAAGTGTTTCTGGAAGGGGAACAAGAAATGGGAAAAATGCTAAGGTGGGACTTGCCTCCAGTGCTCTAGGAACAAGAAAGCTGGCATAGCGGAATGGAATAAATGAGGAAGAAAGTAGGTGTTAAGATCAGTAAGGCAGTGGGAAGGGACAGACTGGGGGACCATTGGTCAGGTTTTTGATCTTTTTTTTTTCTTTTTGAGACTTATTTATTTATTGATTGATTGATTTTTTTGCTCTAGGATGCAAGCACTCACTGGAGAGATAGAAAGTGTGAAGTCACCCCCCTGGGGGGATGACCACAGGGCAATCCCTTCTCCTCCAGTGTTTTCTCGGGATCTTGGGCACACACAGACACTCGCCTGGCATGAGTTTTAAGCAGCCGGGTCTGAGACTTGAATTGCAGTTGACTATATAGTGAGTCCAGTGATATAACCATTATACCATCTGCTGGTCCCCAAGGTCTTTGGTTTTACTGAGTTAGGAAGACATTAGAGAGTAGGGTCACCTACATATATATATAATTTAATTTAATTTAATTTATTTATTTTTCTGACCCCAGGTAAGTTATTTTCCAGGGCTGCATAATCTGGGCAGGACTCGGGCTTTCCAATTCTGGCTTCAAAGCTCTGATCTGCTTCAATCAACTGGTCTATTCTCTCTGACCTGACGCTTTACTCATTCCCACACCCTGATCTGCTCTCTGCCCAACCCCCAACATCCATCTAGGGCCACTGCAAATGTCACCTCCTTCCGGACGTTTTCCTTCCTTTATCCAGGCCACAGCTATGTTGCCTACCTCAGCATCTGTAAGGCACTCACCTCTCTACTCTCCAGCTGAGGTTTAGCACATCCTTGCTCGTATTCTATTGAATTTTTCACCTATGCCTGCCTTGTCTATCCAGAAACTAGAGATTGTAAACTTTGAGAACAAAAGCACCATGCCTTGCCCTTCTTTGCAACCCCTTGGGTGCATGATGAAAAGCAGTTTCATGTTACTTGACACAATCACCCAGGCTCTCAGCATGTCTGGGTTCTGTTTCAAAGGTTGACAATGGCCCCTTCTTTTCTAGGGGGTCTTGAAAAGTTACACACGAATGTGTAACTACATGGTTTGCTCAAGTAACACTAGAGAGTTACAGTGTACGAGCAATAACCACAGTCCATTAAATTAGGCTTGTTCAGAGAGAGTGAAGTTCCAGGCCTTGGTCGAGCAATCAAGGGACTGGAGGCTGCATAAGCCAGGTCCAGGGACCTTGCCCTGGCCTCGAGAACAAGCCACAATTGTCCCTTCTGCGTTTGTACACATGGCGCAAGCATGCAAATGTATTCTTCAGCCTGCAGCTGAATGGCACGCACGGCCCCGCGCTCCCAGATTCTGTGCAAGGTTAACTAGCCTTCTATAAACATTAACGCCCATGGGAACAGCATGCTGTAATTGTGGAGGACTATCCCCTGGCCCCTAAGTACTTGTCAGTTTACAGAATTCATTCTAGAGACCGGAGTGCAAATGTAATTTGCGTGGCAATGTTTATAACAGTCACAGCTCTGTAAACAGGCTGCCTGGGCCGAGGCCGCTGGGTTTGCGTCTTAATGGGAACGCACCTGTGAAAACGGAGTGCAGCCGCTCACCGACAGCAGCCTGAGCGCTGGACCCCTCCGTGTTCATCTTATTACCTTCCTTGCATTGCTCACATGAGTACCTGGGGTGCAAAGGAACATTTCCTACTTTTGGTAAATGACAACAACAATAACAACAACAACAACCAAAACAACTCATAAAATCATGTTGACCAGTTCTTATTCTTGGGGGATTTCCTCTAAAGTGAGCAACAGATTATGTGCTGATTTATCAAATTCTTACAGTGTTACATTGAAGCCAGGACCCCTGGCTTTTAAAAAAGAACCTTCCCTATATTCTGGTCATCTTTCCTTATTGTCGAGGTGAAACACTGAGGATGCCTCGACTCCTAAAGCCACACAGCTCCATACAGGGCAAAGTTCAAACCCTAGTTCTTTGGTGCTCAATCCAGTGTCTTCATTAGACTCAAGGCATGAAAGTGACTTGTCTTAAAGATTTAAACAGACACTTTACAAAAGAAGCCACAAATCGTCAATGAGATGATAAAAAGATGTTCAACATTATCAGGTAACAGGGAAATACTACTTTCAACCACAGAGACATTAAGTAAAATTAAAAAAAAAAAAAGAAGAAGAAGAGACGGACAATACCAAGTGTTGGCAAATATATGGAACAACCTGGACATTCATACATTGCTGGGAATTCAAAATGGCAGAGCCACTTTGGAAAATAATCATCAGTTCTTATGAAGTTACACATAACCTAGCACATGGCCCAGAAATTCCACTCTAGATATTTAGCTGAGAAGCATGAAAATGTACACACTAAAATTTGTACATAAATGTCCACAATAACTTAATTTAATAGCAGTCCCCCGCTGGAAAACACTCGAATCACCACCAAGAGGTCAAAGTTCTAGTACAGCCGTGCCATGTAAAACTACTTGGGACTTAGAAAGGGACCAAGAACTTGGAAGAATAAGGATGAGCTAAAGAAGCAAGCCATGAATGAGCACGTGCTGTGTGATGGCATCTGGAAAAGGTACAGGTGACATTGGGCGTGGAGCTGCAAGTGGGGAGGACTACCTGGATCATGGCGTAGTCTGCATATTGATTATTGGTGGTGGTAACGGGTATACATTTGTCACAGCTAATCCAACTGTGCTTTCTTTTTAAAAGAACTATTTTATTTCACTTTATTTATGATTGTTGTTAATGTGACCAGAGAGGAGAGAGAGAGAGAGAGAGAGAATACAAGCTGTTGGGTCCGGAACTCAATCTGTGGTTGACCATGTGGGAGTCCAGCACCTTCAACCACCACACCACCTGCTGGCCTTCGATTATGCTCTTAAAATGGGAACAGTTCATTGTATGTAAATTAAACCTCAACCAAGTTGTAAGATAAAATAGATATTTGCCGTCCAATCATGGTGGGTGGTATGCAAGCACAGGACATGCAAATTTTTTCCCCCTATGGGGTGCATGTTCTTGCCAGACAGAGAGAGAGGGAAAGTGAAAGCTCACCCTCAGGGGGGCATGGCCACACAGCAATCCCTTCTCTTCCATTCTCCTCTTGGATTTTGGGCATCCACACACATGTGCCTGGTGTGATTCTCAAGCCGCTGGGTCTGGGATTTGAACTGTATGGTCAGACATTGGAATCCAGCACCTTAACCTCCATGCCACCTGATGGCCCATGTGTGACCTTTTTTTAAAAGTTTACTTATTTACTTCTTCCACAAGAGAGAGAGATATACAGAGAAAGAGAGAGAGAGAGGAAGCACCATCAGCAGGGTCTTGATGCTGAGACCCATCCCCAGCTTCAGCCAGCCCTCCGTAACAGGCACAAATCCAAGCAAGTCTCCATCCATGAACCCAGAACCCTTCCATGTGGGGTAAGGCTCTCAGAGTGTTGCATTTTACCGTTGCACCATCATGGGGCTCTAAGGATGTGTGAATTTTAAGTGGCTTTTAGAAAGCATTTCAGTTTGCTACTTGCTGTCAGGCAGGATGATGGACAGAGGGGCAGGACCATAGGGCCTGGTCCCTGGGGTGCTTTGCAGCAAGCACATCCCTCCAGACTTGGCTCCAGCCAGTCTGTTTGCATGCTCCACAGAGCAGAGTTGGCTCCCAGCCAGGGCACATGTGGAAAAACCACTTTGCCACTTTTATCTCTGATAAAAAGCCCTTGCGTGG
>NW_006208977.1:1511819-1518276 GCF_000334495.1 Tupaia belangeri chinensis | reverse complement strand
GCAGAGATGTGTTTATGCATCTGACATGGATCCTTTAAAAGGAAGCAGGCCCTTCAGAGAGCAGACATCCCGGTGTAGGCCAAGCCCTGGGCAGGCTGTCCCAGAACAGGGCCCATTGTATGCAAACGTAGAGCACAGCTCTGACAGAGGAAGAGAGCAGGTTCAGGTCGTGAGATTCCCCTCGGCAGGATTCGAGGCATGCGTGGGATGAAGGAAAAAGGCCTTAACTATGTTTTGAAGCTGCAGACACTGCCTTGACCTGGAATCTCCTTTGGTTTCTGACTGTGGAAGAAAGAGGCTTTTAAATAAAATGTAACCGATATGCGCTGAGGATCCAAATTTGTGAGTCGATGTGCCAGATGCTTGGGGATGCGAGATGAATAAAAACGTTTCTTTGAAGAAGTGGTCTGTCTAGTTTAAAGAAAGGTATATACATAAATCAGAGATTAGACCCTCCCTGGATCTTCTAGTGAAATTGGAGCTCCCTGGAGCTTTGTAAAGCCCTGGTGCTGGTGACAGACACCCCTTCCCCACCTACTGCTTGTCCAGAGGACTTTTCCCCCTCAAAATCCTTAGATTGAAATCCTAATCCCCAAAGTGTTGGTATTAGGAAGTGGGGTTTTGGGGAGGTGATTAAGTCATGAGAGTGAAGCCCTCTGGAGTAGAATTAGTGCCTTTCCAGGAGAGACCCCAGTCAGCAAGCTAGTTCCATCCACCATGTGAGACACAAAAAGAAGACACTGTGAACCAGGAATTCTGTATTCACCAGGCACTGAAGCTGCCATACTGGTCTTGGATTTCCCAGTCTCCAAAACTGTGAGAAATAAATATCTATTATTTGTAAGCTGCTCAATTTGTGGAATTTTGTCATAGTCACCTACCAGAATGGTCTAAGATACTAGTCATATCTTTAGGCAAATGAAAGGTACATATGGGGCAATGGTGGGATATCAGCTTAGCCATGTTTCTGAACTACAGTCTCGGGCCAGCCAGTGGCATGGTGGTTGAGGTGATTGGATCCCAAATGGCTGACTGTGCGGTTCAAGCCCCGGAACCAGCAACTTGAAAAATATTCCAGGCACATGTGCGTGTTTGCCTAAAATCCTGAAAGGAGGGAGAAATAAAGAAGGGGCTGCAGTGTGACCATTTCCTCTGGGGCATGCTTCTCACGTTCTCATTTCCCCTCTTTCTGTCTCTCTCTGTTTCTCTCTTCTGGTGAACACACACATCCTCTAAATTAAAAATAAATAAATAAATAATAAATAAATAAATGCAATCTTGATCATTTATTTCTTTTAATAATCGCTAGGACTTTCTATGGCATGTTGATGCTGAAGGAAATCTCTGCTTAGCATGTAAGGGGCTGTTCAGCCTGACCCCAAGACTGCCTGAGCTTTACACCCATCATCCTGCTGTGATCTGTTGAATGGATTTGTAATTGCAATAATGACCAGTCTCCAGGGAGTTGTTTCAATTCCCTCTGCCTACCATCAAACAAGACGTTTAAAATCCGACCTTGCCTGTCTCACACCTCCCACACATGTTCAAGGAGACTTGCAGAACTCGTCTACATTGGTTTTCAAAAGTCTCTACTGCCCGATTTCAGCAGATTAATCTGATATCCCAATACTGCCCAATAGGTGCCTATCATTTCAGTTCAGGAAGATGATAGTTTCTTGTTTACTCTCTCTGGAAATCCCTCTCGGTTCAGCCCCTTCTGTGGGCTGGGCTCCATGTGAGGCTGTGTGGGCACAGAGGTGGGAAGATAGACTGTATGACCTCAGGGGCTCCTTGCATGTGAGGATACACACATGTGAGCAGACAACACTGGCACAGCAATGTGACCATTGCTATTAGGGAAGTGCACATGAGCCCCAAACATCCCGGTCTGCCTGGCTCCCTGTGACCCACCCCATGACTTGATGTTCAAGGAGGTGCCTCAGTTCTAGCCAGCATTTTAAGGCTTATCTCATTCTATTATCCTCTATGGAGACATCTTGAACTCTTCCAACCCAAAGAGCTCCCTCTTTTTCATTCTTTAATTTATTAAAAAAAATTTTTTTTCTGTTGCCATAGAGCACATGCATCACTGGAAAGAGGTAGAAAGACAGAAAGAGAGAGAAAATGAGAAATCATCCCCTAGGGAGATGGCCATGCTGCAGTCCCTCTTCCCTTCCAGTCTCCTCTCCTGACTTTGGGCATGTACACACAGGCAGCAGCCATGTCCTTTTTAGACAGATTTTTTTTTTCTTTTGTAGAGTGTGTTGCTTACCAGAGAGACAGACAGAAAGAAATCACCCCCCTGGGGTATGACCATGCTGCAATAACTTCTCCTCCATTCTCCTCTCGGGATTTGGGCATGCACACACACGTTTGGCATGAGTTCTAAGCCTCTAGATCTGGGACTTAAACCATGGTTGACTATGAGGGAGTCCAGTGATATAACCGTTATGCCATCTGCTGGTCTCCCACCATGTTTATTATGTTGCAAGGTCTAGGACTCAAACTGAGCAGCCAGCCCTTTGAAATCCAGTGCCCTAATCCTCGCTTTGCCTGTCGGCCCCAAGAGCTCCCTCTTTTCTGATTTCCTAATGCAAGAGAACATTAAAAAGTGAGTGAGAAAATGGAATTAAAATATTTAAAATATTAATATTAAATATGTAAATATTTTAAATCCATGCAAAGTTTTTTTTTATATATAACATGCATTTTCCACAAACTTTTTGAAGACCCCTTTGGATTTTCATGTCACAAAATTCAGTTAACACTTAAGTCTGACTACATATTTTTTGCCTCTGTACATTACTGGGGTTTGGGTCAAGCTCCAGACTTCTTATCATTGTCCCCTTTCTCTCTTCTCTATCTGGCACCAAGTGGAATACTCAAATACTTGGCTGGCTGTTGGGGCATCAACATTATCAGAATATCACTACTTCCCCGCCATCTGCTCTCCAATGTTCGTCACTGCTCACAAAATCACATGCTGGGGCAGTGGTATCTGGTTACAGTTGGTTCATGTCGCCTCATTGTGTGCACGTGTAACGTGGCAGGAGCTGCCCGTTTCTGGCAGGAAGGACTATGAGAATACAGACCTCATTTTAGAAGGTGTTTGATGGTGAAGCCATGGTTGGTGCTGCTAGATTTTTCCATCATCTGCCTTGGTTTTTAGTACATGTTATTGCAAACTCACTGTTGCATTTTCTAGAAGTAGCTTATTTCAAAATATCAAACTTGTGATGGAACACATCAATAAGTGATGAACCTCAGGAAAGAGAAGGGCGTGACAGATTGAGACTTCATAGGATTTGGTTTGATGGATTAGACACAGGCGGTCAGGGATTAGGTATAGATTGGTTATCTGGGAAATAATTGTAAAGACATTTAAGTGGAATGAGTGCTTCTAGTGATGGTAAGTATATAATAAAGGACTTCAGTTTGTTGTTTTTTAGAGAGATTTTTGCTATAGAACATATGCACTCGCTGGCGAGACAGAGAGAGACAGAGAGACAGAAAGCAAGTAATCACCACCCCGGGGTTGGGGGTATGGCCATACCACAATCCCTACTCCTCCCTCTCCTCTCAGGATTTTGGGCATGCACACAGATGCACCCCATAAGAGTTTTAAGCCACTGGGTCTGGGACTTAAACTGCAGTTGACTACATGGGAGTCCAGTGATCCATCCATTATGTGATCTGTTGGTCCATACTTCAGGTTTTTTAAGTTTATATATTTGTGTTCATGAGATATACAGAGAGAGATAAAGACAAGTACCTTCCACAGAGTCCCGTGCCACAATCCTCCCCTTGACCTTTCCAGCCAACCAGGATCATGAGCATGGATGTACCCAGAGTGTCCAAAACCCCTTACTTCCATATGACAATGGCATTGTAAAGTGTCATGTCACTGCTGCACACTGCAGTTCAGTCCTTTTTATTTGTTTGTCTGTTTGTTCGTTTATTCCATGGGTGAGTGAGAAAGAAAGATAGACAGTACTGGATGTAAACTCAGAACTTTCCTCTGTTAGCCCCCAAGTGTTGTGTTTTACTGTTGTTCCATTGACTGATCCCAACCCCCCTCTTTAAAGTTCATTTATTTATAAGAAAGAGCAAGAGAATAGATTTTTTTTAGTACTCAGTATTAATTAATCAATATGACCAATATTGAAGTTATTTTAACAACTTCTACTAAATCAGGTTTACTTAGAAAAGTGAAAAATAAATGGAGGACTTAAGAACCATAGTCAAATTGATTTGGTCTTTCTTTTGCCCAATGTCACACTTTTTGTGTTTGTTGTTTATGTTGCCCCTTTTTTTTTCTTTAATTTACCATGGTCCTGCCTCCTGGACCCTAGACTGTACAGGAGCTTCAGGTGGAGAAGGGCTCCTTTTCTGTAATTCTTAGGGATTTTAATTTGCTTTATATATTTTTTTCTTTTTAAAGATTTATTGTAACTTATGATTTACGTATACTTACTACACATCTTTGTAGGATACAGATGGTCTATATAAGTATGTATATGGTGTGTAATAAACAAATCTAGGATATAAACATATTCACCACCTTCAACATGTAACATTATGTTCAAACATTCAAAGCCTGCTCCAGTGGTTTTTCTGCAAATAGGTACTGAATGCTCTAAGATATCCTTTACTGAAAGGTACAGTTCTAAAGAAAAACATATTGATTAAAAATCAGGCAGCAAAATCCCATACATTAACAAAGACAATCTTAACATAGCCGATGGAAGAAGAATTTGTAATTTCCATGTAGAGAACTATGGGAGACAAGAGTTCATAATTTGAAAAAAAATCTATGGGTATAATTATTGGTCTAGTTAGAGACAGGCAAAATTGTACGTAACAATAGCTCATTAGGAAGAGATAGAAAAAGAATATTTTATTCACACATTGTGAGTTCTTCGAAGACCATGGTACTATACTGCACATAAATAAATTTTAGCCCTTTTTTTGAATTCTTTCCAAGAAAGACTCAGTTACAATAATTTTGACTTTTCATTTATTATCTGGTTTTATACAATGAGTAATGGTTATAACAAATATATAAATTGAAACCTGTAGAGACAGCTGTCTATCAAATAATTGATGGATTTCTATTTAAACCTGATTGCATATAAATTTGTTCAATCTACATTTAGTTCCCAACATTCAATGTTATTATCAATATGTGTAGACATATCCTTTTTTTCTAGTTGTTTTGTGTTTTCTTATTTCTATTTGTCTCTCTGAAGCTTTCTGATATAGTAATCCATTAAGTATTTCTTGAAGAGCTCGTTTAATTTTGCTGAATTTTTTCAGTATTTGTTTATCTGGGAATGATGTTATTTCTCCTTCCCATTTGAAGGATAATCTTGCTGAGTATAGTACTCTTTTGGCTGAAATTACTTTTCCTTTCCTTTTTTTTTTGTCCTCTGGTATTCTTTATTTATTTTTTAATTTTTCCATTTATTTATTTATTTTTACATTTTTCCACATTTATATATAAAAAAATTTGCTCATACTCCATTGTTCTTGATAGTTAATAAACAACTTTCAAAATTTCAGAATAATGAATTTTAAAGATAATGTTCAAAATATTTCTTATAATTTTGTTTGTGATTCTATAACAACAGAGACAATATGGATTTAAATATTTCTGAGAAAATATTTACATGTCAACTACTCAAATTGTTGAAAAGCAAAACACTAGTCACATGTAAACCTTCTCAATTCAGCCCTGCCTACCAAGTCCAGGTTATTTTATGTTATAAATTTTCTCATATATCTTCTCTAATCCTCTCTGACAGGTAGAACCATGTATGGCGCCAGGCCATCTTTCTAAGAGCTTCTGTTGGCTTACTTGAGATCCACCTTAGTTCCATAGTTTTCTGATTAATCTCTAGGTATGACATTCTAGTCAAATCCCTGTCCAATGATGAGTATTTTCAATTTCTGATTCAATGCAACAAGCATTATTGAACTTATGCAAATAACTGCTCTGCTACAAAATAAGAATACTCCCAAATAATTCCAATTCAAGAGGGGTCAGGAAGGAAGAAAAGTTTATGTTTCCATTTAAAGAAACAAACAAAAATATTTTAATGAATTGCTGAACCTATGAACAACTCAAAAGAAAGTAAAATGTTTAAATTGGGAAAATGAAGGATAGGAAAAAAAGAAATCAGTAATGTTTTACTCAAAAGCAATAAAATTCTATTTTGTGATTTCAGTCTTAGGGTCAAACATTCTTCTGTTGAATATGCAGTGTTGTTGTGGTCTAATCTTTCTGTTTAAATCCTGGAGGTTAACATTCAACATTATTATTGATATTTATTTCTTGTCCCTAGCATTAAATTGGTCATTTTCTTGGTTGCCTTTTGTTCTTTTTTTTTTTAACCTCTTTTTAATTTTTTTTTTTTTTTTTTTTTTTTTTTTGTGTTTTTTTCTTTTTTGTGTGTTG
>NW_006208977.1:1498631-1511195 GCF_000334495.1 Tupaia belangeri chinensis | reverse complement strand
GGGGGGATGGCCATGCCGCAATCCCTTCTCCTCCATTCTCCTCTCAGGATCCTGGGCACGCATACACATGCGCCCGGCGTGAGTTTAAGCCACCGGGTCCGGGACTTGAACTGCGGTCAACTACGTGGGAGTCCAGCGACATAGCCATTATGCTAACTGCTGGTCCCGCCTTTTGTTCTCTTATTTCTGTATGTGTCTAGTTTTCCTGGTAGAGCACTCCTTTCAGAACTTCTTGAAGAGTGGGTCTGTTATTGGCAAATTCTTTCAGGTCTTGTTTATCTGAGAATGTTTTTATTCTTTCTTTCCATATGAAAAATAATCTTGCCTGGTATAGTATTCTTGATTGAAACTGTTTTTCACTTAACACTTTGCATATATTTTCCAATTCTTTCCTTGATCACATTGTTTCTGTTGAGAGGTCTTAGGGTAAACCTGATTGGATAACCTTTATAAGTAACCTGATGTTTCTCTCTTGCCAATTTTAGTATCTTTGTAGATTTGGCCAGTCTGGCTATGGTGTGCCTTGGAGAAGATGTTCTTGAGTTAATTCTATTAGGGGTTCTTTGATTTCTTGGGTCTGGATATTTGAAAGCCTCTCTAGATTTGGAAAGTTTTCTTCCAAGATTTCACGGAATAGATTATCAATGCCCATATTAGTTTCCTCACCTTCCGGGATACCAATTATCCAGATGTTTGAGCGTTTAATGCTGTCTAGTATTTCTCATATAGTATTCTAATTTTGGGGGATTATTTTCACAGTTTTTTTTTATTGTTTTTTTTCTAGATCAGAGGTTTTGCCTTCAACATCTAAGATTCGATTTTCTGCATGGGCTAATCTGTTTTTAGTACTTTCAAGGGAGGTTTAGATTTCCCGAATGGTATCCTTCATCTCTAATAGCTCCATTTGATTCCTTTTTTTATGGTATGTATTTCTTCTTTCAGATCATAGAAGAGCTTCAACACCTCCTGGAATTCGTTGTCTCTTTTCTCCTGCATCTTCTGGAGTTCATTATCTGTCAGTTTTTGCATCTTGTTTAGTTTTGTCACTATTAATATTCTGAATTATCTATCAGACATTAACATGAGATCTACTGTACTGTCTGTGGATGATGAGGGATTGTTCTTTTCCCTTATGGGAGAGATATTTTCTTTATTTCTCATGTTTCTCATGCCTCTGCGGTTGTTTCTGGTCATTCTGTGACAAAATCTGTCCTCCACTGTGCTTCACAATGTGGTATCCACAGAAAGGTTAGGGGTTCAGATTTATAAAAAGAAATTTCTTTATTAAAGCAGGAGGTTCAATAAGCGATGAGGATTTCAATGACTCTAACAACTACTGTGCACCTAGGCCTATCTAGACATTCAGTGTGTGGAGAGTGAAGATTAGAATGGGAAAGTAAGGTTAAAAAATAAGCAAAAAGGAAAAAGAAAAAATAGAAAAATACTACCAAAAAAGAGGAAAAAAAAATTTTTACATGTAAAAAATGGAAACTGCTTGGTGCGCTATGCTGTGTAAACATGCCAGGACAAACCTCAGCTTTAAAATGGCTTCGGGAATTAGCAAGTGGAAGAAAGGGCCAAGGTGAGAAGAAGTAGTTCTATTTTTTCTTTTTCCTTTTTGCAATGCCAAGCCCATCTCCCTATCCCCAAATTGGGCTTTTCTGCTGAGTCCAGCTCTAAGTTTATAAAATAACCCTTTAATACATGTATCCCTTCCATTTTGGGAGTCTAGGAGATGGAGTTTAGAGCATAGCTTACCTGAACATGCCAGGACATACCTCAGTTTTGAAATGGCTTCTTGTCTGAGTATTTTGGGAGTTTAGGAGATGAAGTTCAGTGAAATAACTTTTATTTCAAAGTTTTAAGTATCTTCCCATTTTTTTTCTTGCCTGCATTGTTTTAGCTGAGACATCTGATGTTAGTCTATTGGTGTAAACTTTGTAAGCAACTTGGCATTTCTCTCTTGCCATTTTTAGAATTCTGTTTATGCCTTTGACTTTTATTAATTTGGCTATAATATGCCTTGGAGAGGATCATCTTGTGTCTATTTGATGTCCTCTGTATCTTCTGGATTTGGATGGCCACAAGCTTATCTAAATTTGAAAAATTTTCAGCTAATATATTATGAAAGGTATTTTCTATGCCTTTACCTGTATCTTCACCTTCTGGAATACCAATTATGATGCTATTTGGCTGTTTAATGGTGTCTAGAATTTTCCATATATTGTCCTCATTTTTAATGGTCATTCTTTGATTCTTTTCACTTACTTGGACTAAATAAGAGGTTTTGTCTTCAAGGTCAGAGATTCTTATGCATAGTCTATTTTCTGTTGATACTTTTGAGGGAAGTTTTGATTTCCTGCAACATAGTCTTTTATTTACAGAAGTTCTTTTAGATTTTTATTTTCAGTATGTGTCTGTCTTATGGTGATTCTCTTTCACGTCATGGAAGGTATTTCTCATCTCCTGAAACTTGTTCTGTGGTTTCTCTTGTATCTTGGTCAATATTGTTGCAATGAATATTCTGAGTTCTTTTTCAGATATTTCTGTAATCTCTTGTGTTTTATCTATTGTTGATGAAGAGTGATGATTGTTTGAGGGGGAGATATTTCCTGACCTTTTTCTATTTCTTTGAGCACTCCTTTTGTTTTTAGACATCTGGTGGTATACTCCCTTCTTCCTTCTTCTTTAGAGTATGTTTCTGCAGCTGTGTGCTCCTGCACTTCCTTATGATATGTGTGAGCTCTGTGACAATTGCCTTCCTCTACTCTGGGTGGGAGTGTGAAATCCAAAGTAGAAGTGTAGGATTTAGGTATTCAGAGGGGAGTTTTCCTCCTTTTACTGCTAAGGGGGTTATGGAGAGAAAATTCCTCCAGAGTCTTATACTTTCAGGTGTTTGGTTCTTATATATCCAAACCTAACTACTCCCAGGTAGATGGAGGTTGAGCTGACAGGTTGACTGTTAAGTAAGGTGGTAGGTAGCTTCGGGTGTTGTGCTTGTTTTGGCAGGAGCTACACAGCCCCACTTCTGCCACAGCTGGCTAGGTGAGGGTTCCTATGATGCGCTTAAGCCTAGTGGCTTGGCTTGGACCTGCCTGCTGGTCCTGGATGGGTAAGAGCAGACTGCTGTCAGCACATGTGGGGCAGAAGATCCTACCTTCAGTCTCTGGGATTTCAGGGTCTCCCTGTTGTTTCTTCTTTCTCTGGGATGGCATTAACCAAGTATTGAGTTTTAAAGGTTGGAGAATTCGTCCTCCTCCACAGAAGGCTGAGTGGGGATCCCTGATGATGTACTCAAACTCATTGGCTTAGTTTGGGCCTGTCTGTTGGTCCTTCTGTCTCTGGGATTGCAGGGTCTCCCTTTTGCTCCCTCTTTCTCTGGGCAGTTGGCTTTATATTTCACTTGGTGTTGTTACTATGATGCCAATTTTTTCTTTTTTTTGCATCTTTTGCTGTTGTTACTTATTTATTTCTAATTGTCTGGCATAGTCTTCCTGTCTTTTATTTCAGAACTTGAGGTATAGTTTTTTAATAACTTATAATGTCTATTGCAAACAGCATAATACCTATTTTTTCTTTATTAAATCTGAGAGCCTCTGATTTTAATGTGTGAAATGTGAATCTACTCAAATTTATTTTGGTTACTTATGTTTTTATTTTGCATTTTCTATTCATAAGCTTCTTCTTTAGTTTATTTTTGATACTCTCCACCTTCTGTTGAATTAATAAAGTTTTTTATATACTATTTTCTTCTTTTTTCTTTCTACTGATTTGGAAATTACACGTTGTGTTTACATATTTTTAGCTATTACTTTAAAACTTCTAACTCATATGTTTTTTTTTTTTTTTTTGTTTGGAGAGTTTTTTTTTCTCTATAGGGTGTGTGCGCTTGCCAGACAGACAGAGAGAGACAGAGAGCCAGTAAGCGAGAAATCACCCCCCAGGGGGGATGGCCACACCGCAATCCCTTCTCCTCCATTCTCTTCTCAGGATCTTGGGCATGCACGCACATGTGCCTGGTGTGTTTTAAGCCACCAGGTCCAGGATATGAACCACGGTCCACTACGTGGGAGTCCAGCGACATAGCCATTACGCTAACTGCTGGTTCCCGTAACTCATATGTTCAGCATTATGTTTTGCTAACAAAGCCTAAACTGCTTTATTTATTCATTAAAAATATATATTGATTGAATAGCATTTATCAGAAACTCTTCTACTTAGTGTATCCTAAATGGAAATAAAGAAGGAAAAAGAAAAGAAAAGAAAACACAAACCCTGCAAAACCCTCTGCCTTAATGACTACATTCTATTAGATAAAATTCTATTGAACTTTAAATTATATTGGCTATATTTTTTTATTTGCAAACTTTCTACTTGTTTCTTTTAAAACTACTTTGAAATGACCATTTCCTATGATTGAATAAAAGATTAACTTCATTCCCTTATGTCTCTTCGAACAATGTTGGCATATTGATTTACTATTCTGTTTAGATTTTTTTCTACTTTCTTGGGTGTATTGTTTTGTTTCTTGTCTGCTGACTATCCTTTAGGACTGTTTCATTGTGTGTTTTATAATTTTTGATCAAGAGCTCATCTTTCATAGGATACCAATCTGTACATTAGATTAAAAAGACATCATGGGTTGGAGATAAAGAGATATTGTAAAATTGTCTCTGCTTTAGCTTTGAGGGTTCACTAGGTCCACACCTGTGTTTAAACCATTTCTCTACTCAGGGCTCTGTTTCACAGCCTACCAATAGTAGCTCATGGCTCCGGTTTCTTGCAGGCTACTTTATTTTTGTCCATTGCATGAGATGTGGCTCACTTCCAGTGTCGGATCCCAGGCTTGTGGCTAGAAATGTATTTCTTTTGTTCCCTGTTCTATCCATGCTTTCGTCATGTACTGTCTTTGCTCCATAAGGAATTGAAACTCCTTTTAAGGTATAGATCCAATCAGGTCCCCCTGGTAGCTTAGTGGCTGATCATACTTCCTATTTGACTCTAGACTCTGAAAATGTCTAATTTTTAAAGGAAAATGTGCATTCTTTAATTAACGTAGATTTTACAAATGCCTGTAGTTTGAATGATGTGGCTAAAGGAGAAGCATGCTGAGGTTATTAAGTCTTGAATTTTTACTGAGTGTGGAGAGTGAAGATTAGAATGGGAAAGTAAGGTTAAAAAATAAGCAAAAAGGAAAAAGAAAAAATAGAAAAATACTACCAAAAAAGAGGAAAAAAAAATTTTTACATGTAAAAAATGGAAACTGCTTGGTGCGCTATGCTGTGTAAACATGCCAGGACAAACCTCAGCTTTAAAATGGCTTCGGGAATTAGCAAGTGGAAGAAAGGGCCAAGGTGAGAAGAAGTAGTTCTATTTTTTCTTTTTCCTTTTTGCAATGCCAAGCCCATCTCCCTATCCCCAAATTGGGCTTTTCTGCTGAGTCCAGCTCTAAGTTTATAAAATAACCCTTTAATACATGTATCCCTTCCAGATAACTTCCAATATTTTCATCACGAACAAATATAATTTAGTAACTTTCCCTTTCTTCTCATTACTCTCAAATAGGTCTTTCTTGCGCACTCTTTAATTTGGTGTCTTTGCAAATCAGCTGATCATTTGAAAGTAAATTCAGATTTTTTTTTCAACTCCTTAGTCTGAATATACTTCTCTGAAGTTAGGCACCCAGTCCTGGTGACACTATTTCCTATGTTCTTATGGACCACCTCTCCTCTTTTCTATCCCTTCTGCTACTAAACTGAAGTAGTAGGTGACCCCTGCTTTTTGTCACCTGAATGGGAGCCACAGCTTCTTAACTGGTCTCCCTCTTTCTATTCCTTTTTGTCTCTAATTCATCTTCCATACCGCAACCTCATTGAATCTTCAAAAATGTTAACTTAATCATTTTGCTTCACTGCTCATGCCAAAGACAGATACCTTATCACCAAAGGCTGATGTTTCCTTTCCATAATGTTGAGTTGTCACAAGGAAGAGGCTGTATGCAGAGCCAGGGGCTACCCCAGAACCCCGTCTCCCTTGCATTTAGTTGAACCTTATGATGACTTCTCACTAATGAGGTATAGACAAAAGTCACGTGTGTGAGACTTTCCTGGGCTGAACTGATTAATTACTGGTGTGCTGTCTCTGATAGGCTCTTTTCCCATCCACAGAAACCTAAGGAGGTATGCGTAAAGACTGGATTCACAAGTTTTATGGAATCTCGGTTCTTGAATCCTCATTAGAGAAAGCCATCTGTATTAGTCAGCGCTCTTCAGAGAGACAAAACTGACCTCATTAGAGAAAGCCATCTGTATTAGTCAGTGCTCTCCAGAGAGATAAAACTGGTAGGATATGTATATAGATATGTGAAAGGGGATTTATCAGAATTGGCTCAGATGATTGTGGTGACTGAGAAGTCCCACAACAGGCTGCCTACACACTAGAGATTCTGGGATGCTGCTAGCATGGCTCAGTTCATGTCCAAAGGCCCCGAAAGCCGGGAAGCCCATGGTGTCACTCTCACTAAGTCTGATAACTCCAGAGGGAGAGGACTTACTGTTTTAAGCCCTGGAGTTCAATGGCAGGGAAGTTTTGATTTCTGATGTCCAAGATAACATAAGAAAAAGTTTATCCTTGTTTTCCAGACAAGATCAATCTTTTTTTTGTATTTCTTCTCTGCAGGGCACTTGTTCAATTTGAATGATGCCCCCACAGAGAACAGATCTTACCCACCTAACTGACTAGACTCACACAGAAAACACTCTCATAGTTACACTCATGTTAATCTTTTACCGGATTTTTATATTTCTTAATCCAGTCAAGTTAACATTCAGATGTAGCCATCAAGCCATCCAACCAATAACACACACATTGGACCGTACCATGAATACAAAATACATTTTTGTTGTGTAAATACACTGAAAATTTAAGAATTATTTGGTCCAGCATCTAGTGTTAACCAATATTATAATTAAATGATAACTTTTCTCTAATAATATCTTTGAAATAGCCTAGAGTAATGCACAAGTCTTCTCCTGGCCTGGCCTCAGCCAGCCTGGATTGCCGAATCTCCTTCACTGTCCCTTACTTCTAATGTTTATCCTGGCTCCCTGCAGGGAACCCTGAGGATGTCTTCTCTCTTATCCTACACATCAGCTCACGCAGTTCCTTCTCCCTGGAATGGCCTTATATTCTTCTTGTTAACTTTTGGCACCATGTACAATAGACTCAGTGATACAATAAGAATATACCCTCTAATATTTAATTGATAAGGAGCTGCTACTTTTTGTTTGATTCTTGGCTGAACACCAACAGGAATAAATGAAGAGAGAAGAACAATTTTTTACTATTCTACATTTTTCTTTTCTTCCCTCTTCCTCCTTGTTCTCTCCCTTTCCATTCTTCCTTCCTGTTCTGTTCTATTCCCTTCTTCCTTTTAACCCCTTTCCTCCCTCCCCTCTTCCTTCTCTTTGCCTTCTTTTTGGCTCTTTCTTTGCTAATGTCTCTTATCTTTAATGAATTATTAATTTAATTTTATTTGTTATTATTACTATTTTTAAGATTTACTATAGGGCATATGAATTCACCAAAGAGATAGAGAAATAATGAGAGCTAAGGAAAGTGAGAAAGCAAGCCAAAAGGTCTGAAGCTTAATCCATAGTCAGCTATGTGGGAACTCAACACCCCAATCGCCAGGTCACCCACTGGTCCCCTTTGTTAAATTCTTAAAGAGATCATTGCCCACCCTCTTACCCCTAGGACCATGTTTTTGGCTCCACTAAGGGAACACAAGTCTAGATAAGGAAAGCAAAGTCTTTCTCAGGCAGATCACTTGTTTGGAACTACACCAAAATGCTGGTTAGTCGCATTCAGGAGCCTCCCATCTTACTTTAAAAAATACATTTCTCCGAGACCCTAAGAGCTTAGGCAAGTAACCAAGTTAAGCCAAAACACATACTAGGATAAATTAAACAATAGAGTTAAGGAATTTTAAAAAATAGGGCATAATGTTGCAGAAGTGGTATAATATGTCTTAGGCTAGAGGTCTTGGTGAAAGGTTATTTATTGGAAGTGATCTTGAAGAAGTAGAATGGAATAAATGAAGGCTTTTAAAGGCAAGAGAAAAGATGAATTTAGTGCTTTTGGATTAGGTAGTACAAGAGGGCTATTAGCAAATGGAGCTTTTTTTAACCTGGAATGTTACACAGGGTGTGCTGTATAATTTACTTTACAGTGCTGCTCAGTTAAGAGTAATTTAAATTACCTGATGGGAAACTCTGATGAAATATTTGATAATAAATAGAGTGAGATGAACAGATAGCTACAAGTGTAACTTCTAAAACAGTAAGTTACCATGTTATTTGGTTGTGGGGAAAAGTACAATGTTGGTTGTGGGTTTTGCGTTTAGATTTTAGTTTTGATTTCTCTGCAGATCTGCAGATTTTGGTAACTTAGATGTCCATGGTAGTCTTCGGTTTCCTCCTGTGGGCTTTGTTTGTAATTCTTCCAGGATCTTTCCATAAACACTGTTGAGAGTACTCTGGATTGATGCCTTGTGCACCTGCAGGGGCTCCTGAAGATGGCGGAGATGGTTTGAAGAGAGCATATTTTCAGGTTTGACCATGTGTCCAGCCAGTGAAGACCCTGGGTCTCACCCTCCTCCGAACCGATACATGTGAAGGGAACATAAACTATAGAGGAGATGTCAGCAATTTATACAGGTGCCAAGGACACAGGATACCCTGTGGGCACCTTCATCAGGTCACACTTGTTATTGGGTGTTCTAATCCAGATTCAGACAAGAAATTTCTCTACAAACAGCAGAAGGTAACATTCAGCTTTAAATCTCTCTGTTTTACATGAGCTGAGTGAGAGACTTCATCAGATGCTTGTATTACATAATTGACAGACTCATTTTTCATTATTTAATTTTCCTTTATATATAGTTCTTGGTTTACTACTTTAATAATTAATGAATACCTCCTGTTACTAGGTAATTTAAAAAAACACATTTATTTATTTATTTATTGCAATTTTCAAGTTGCTGGGACTTGAAGTAGGATTGGCCATGTGGGAACCCAGTGCCTTAATTACCATGCTACCTGCTGCCCCAATATATAATTTTTAATAAAAATATTTCAAAATTTCTTTTGACCTGTGTACTTTCATTTCTCACTATTTTCTGTTTTGTGAGGAGCTTTCTTTACCTTTTACTATTTGTTTACATTCACATAAAAGTGTAGGTAGGGGGCCCGCAGATGGTATAGTGGAAACATTGCTAAATTCCCACATGGCCAACCATGGTTCAAGTCCTGGACCTAGTGGCTTGATAATCATGTTGGGTGCATGTGTGTGAATGTGCATTTCTAAGATTCTGGGAAGAGAATGGAAGAGAAGGGATTGCAGTGTAGCCATCCTCCCTGAAGGTGATTGTTCACTTTCTTTCTCACTGCTTCTGTCTCTATTTCCCTGGCAAGTGCACATGCTCTAAGACAAAAATCTCTTTAGAAAACATGTAGGTAAGGAGCCAGCAGATGGCATAGTAGTTCCATCACTGGACTCCCACATGGCTGACTGTGGTTCTAACCCTGACCTGGTGGCTTGAAAATCACACCAAGTGCATGTGTATGTGTGCTTAAGATCCCAAGAGAAGAATGGAAGGGAAAAAATTTCAGCATTGCCATCTCCCCTAGGGGGTGATTTCTCACTTTCCCTCTCACTGTGCCTGTCTCTCTCTGTCTCTCACTGGTGAGCACACATGGCTTAAGGCAAAAACCTCAAAACAACATCAACAACAACAATAAAAACCTACATGGTTTTGCTTCAGATTTTTAAAAAAATATATAATTGGGATGATTCTTTATGAACTATTCTGCTACAAGCTTTTTAATTTTACATCCACACAAAAATGTTGATCTACTTTATTCTTTGTAAAGGCAGCAAAAATATTTAATAGTGTATGAAATATTCATCTTCTGATAAATATTTATATTTTCCCAATTTTTTTCTATAATGAACCTACTGAAATAAAAATTCTATGTACTTCTCCATGCACCTAAGGTTTTTTCAAATTTATACTTATAATTAAATTTCAGAGTTACTTCTAGTCTTCAAAAGTCCAGTAATATTTCTAGTTTCACCAACATGGTAGAAAAAAAATCACTAAACCATATTTCAGCCTGGAATTTTATTCATTTATTTATGTTTTCTCAATTTCGTAAGTAAAGATGATAATATTTTTGTTTCCATTTCTATTTATTGATTAATGTTTATTAGTTTTCATTCCCTTCTACCATTATTTTATTCTTATTCTTTATGCATTTTCTCCATTAGATTTATTCCTTCTTTATCTCTCTTGCACCTTCTTTATATAGATAGGATTTTTTTTAATGTTGCAAATATTTCTTGGTGTATATTTTTGTCTTTTAACTTTTGTTTAGTATAATGTGGTTGATGTTTTAAATTTTAGCGCAAATAGATTTTTTAATCACTTTTTTAAGAGGAGATTTTTCTGGGAGCCAGCAGTTAGCGTAATGACTATGTCGCTGGACTCCCACATAGTCGACTGTGGTTCATGTCCCAGACCCGGTGGCTTAAAACTCATGCTGGGCGCGTGTGCGTGCGTGCTCAAGATCCCAAGAAGAGAATGGAGGAGAAGGGATTGCGGCGTGACCATACCCCCTGGGGGGTGATTTCTCGCTTTCTGTCTCTATGTCTCTCTCTGCCTGTCTGGCAAGCGCACGCGCCCTGTAGCAAAAACCTCTCCAAAAAAAAAGGAGTTTTTCTCTATTCCATAATATGTACATATATATATATAATACAATTATATATAATATATAATATATAATATATAATGTAATATAATATAATTATGTATAATATATATAACATAATCATATATATACATATACATATAATTTTGTATTTACTTTTTAATAGATATCATGATATAGGAATTTGTATATTTTTCCCTAATATCAATATGTTCATCCCAACCTCATTTATCAGTCAGCCTGTTTATTACCGACTGATTTGATGCCAAACCAATGATAAACTGAGCTTTTCTACTTGCATGATTTGATCTCAGTTCATTCCATTTATCCGTCTAGTCCTGCACTGATGCCACATGGCTTCAGTTACTTTCCAGCTTGCTAAGACATCTTGTAGGGCAGGTCCAGCCGTATACTGGAGAGGCTCATCCCAGCTCACACGAGCTAATTATATATTTCTCTTCCAGCTTGCATGTGGTGATGCCTGTTGATAGCATGAAACAAAGAGGCCATGGTGGAGGCTGATTATGGTGGCGGGTGTTAGGGCAATGCTCTGTGAGGCTGAGGTCACATGGGAGGGTTCTGAGTTAATGTCCGGAGGTCTCTCTGTGCATGCCAGACATACACATACCTGTGATCCAGGCTGACTGAGACTGGGGTGCTTTGTAGTATCAGGACACTGTTGGGCATGCCTATCTGTCCCCCTGTCCCTGTCTTTCTGTATCTCTCTAATGGAAAAATAATGTTTTAAAAGAAAAAAACAGGTTATGGGGAAATACTTACACCCCCAAAATTAATAATCCTACAGACCAGGTAGAGATCACCCGTCTTCCTATCTAGGTTCCTAGTATAGTTCTCTATTCATTTAGATCTTATATCATGCCTTTCTCTTAAACGTATTTGTTTTCATATAGATTATGCACATTTCCTCATAAGCTTTAGTCCTAAGTACACAATAGTTTTCTGTGTGTTAAGGGGTACTGTAACTATGAAAATATTATCCACCACATTTTTAAAATGGTTATTGCTAATATATGGGAACACTATTGACATTTCTTTGTTGATCTTACATTGAGTTATTTTGTTAATGTATTATTAGAGTAAGCCAATTGCTGGAACATACAGCTCCCAAACCTCAATGGTTTAATAAAATAAAGTTCATTTTGCACTCATGTCCAGATCCCCGTAGATCTACGATGGTAGGGGCGGGATCTCGGTTGCATGTAGTCACACAGGGATCCCGGCTCCTATTGGGTAGTATCTCTGCCATCTCTTGGGACCTTAGAGTATTTTCCTGAATCTTCAGCATCTGGCCGCAAATGAGGAGAGTGAGAAAAGTGTTATAATATTAATTAAACGGTTTTAAGGACTGTTCTATTGCCCCAGATACATGGCCTTCTTAACAAATGCAGTCTAGTGTGTCTCAGGGAGGGAGCACCTGCCAGTGCCTGCCACCATGGCTCTTTCATAACCTCGTAGTTTCTAATTTGCACATATTTATAACTTCATTTCTCGGTCTAAGACCTGCAGTACAATGTAGAATATTATCAGTTATAGTGATAGTCTATGTTTAACATAGGTCTCTGATAAATTTCCTTAGCAAGTTAAAAATGTTTAATTTTATTTAATATATTTGGCATCTTTTGAAATGATTATTATTGATGCCATCCCTCAATCTATTAATATATATTATGAATAGCATTTTCTTTCTTTCTTTCTTCTTTCTTTCTTTCTTTCTTTCTTTCTTTCTTTCTTTCTTTCTTTCTTTCTTTCTTTCTTTCTTTCTTTCTTCTTTCTT
>NW_006208977.1:1472715-1497919 GCF_000334495.1 Tupaia belangeri chinensis | reverse complement strand
TTGTGTTCGTCATTTTGGTGAATTACTGGAAGATGGCGGTTCCACCCAAAAGGCATAAATAGCATTTTCTATGATAAAACATTCTTGCCTTTCTGGAATACATTTAAACTATTTATGATGTATTATATTTTAAATACACTATTGATTTTATTAGGCTAATCATTTAGTATACATTTTTATCTACAGTAAAACAACTATGTGGTTCCTTATTGACTCATTTTTTTTTTTAATCCCCTTGGAGTTTTGAATAAAGGTTAGGTACATATTATAGAATGATTTGGTACTTCCTAATTTTTTCCTCCTACTTTGTATAAGATTGTATGTAGGGACCAGCAGATGGCATAACGGTTACATTGCTGGACTCCCACATAGTCCACTGCAGTTTGAATCCTGGACCTGGTGGCTTAAAACTCATGCTTGACACATGTGTGTGAGTGCCCAAAATTAGGAGTGGAGAATGGAAGAGAAGGAATTGCAGCATGGACCATCTCCCCCGGGGGGTGATTTCTCACAGTCTGTCTCTCTGTTTCTCTGTATCTCTCCAGTGAGCACATGAGCCTTATATCAAAAAAACTCTCTCTAGGGCAGCGGCGGCGGGCCCTGTGCGCCCCCCCCCTTTTGCAATGATGTCCCCCTTCCCCTAGACCCCAGCCACCACTGATCCATCACATAAAGAAACTTAGAGGATATAATCATTTGAGACTGGCTTCTTCCATTCAGCTTCATGCCTTTGAGATTCTTTAGACTCATCGAGTAGAGTAACTGTGCTTTTCTCTTTATTGCTGAAAAGTATTCCATGAACGAATATAGCACAGTTTGCCTACTTGTTCATGAAAAACAACTTGTCATTTCAGTATTTAGCCCTTATACATAGAGCTGATGTAAACATTCATACAGGTTTCTGTGTGAACCTACATTTTATTTCTCTAGATCTATAATAAACACTGGAAATAGTTTCGGGGTTATAGGACAAGTACATGCTTGACTTCACGAGAAGCTGGCAAACCCTTTGCTACAGTGGCTATTCCACTTTGCATTTCCATTAGCAATGTGTGGGAGTTATAGCTGCTCTGTTTTCTCACCAGCACTTAGTATGGTCAGTGGTTTTAGTTTAGTTGATCTAACAGTAGGTGTGAGGTGGAATCATGTTGTAGCCTTAGTTGAATTCCTATAATGACAGGAGAACCATTTATAGGAGAACACAGTAAAATTAGAATGCAGTAAAATCAATTATAATTGGATATCAACATAAATTAGTGACCTTTTAGAAGAGAATTATCTTTCCTGTCTCCATGACAAAGGAGGTTTAGCAGCAATTATCTTTCCTTAGTCCTTTTATGGAATGGTCATATACCCACACTGGGACCCAGTGCCAAGTTTTAATTCTCTCAGCAATAAACAACCAAGGCCCTTTGAAGAATAATTTATTCTATGTTTTGGTGCAGAGAAAATCCAGGTGGGCATTGAACATCAAAGATGTGGGGCATAGAGCAGATGAGACAATGGAAAGAGTTTACTGTCCTTCAAATGGCCAGCTCCCTGCCAAGTTAGGACAACTGAAAATCACAAAGAAGGCAAGAATTGTGGTTAATTGATACAAGTTAGGTCTGCGGGAGTCATAAGAACGCCAGGATGCTCAGAAGAGTATATTACATGAGAAATACCATGCATGATTTTCCAATAGTGTTTACAGAAAACAATGTGTTTGAACAACAAAACCAAGGAATATTGCATTCAAAATATATCCAGTAGCTGATCTAATACTGTAATGAGTACACATCAAGTCTTAACACAGGAGGTTACACCGGAGTTACACAATGCCCTGGGTCTCAGGGCTTAAACGTATTTACCTTGGAAAGTCTCAGGGGTTGAAAAATTAGAATGTGGATGGTCTCACAGATGCTGCAATTCGAAACAGAAAGATTTTGAGTGTCCGAAAAAGTCAATTAAAACTAATTTTAGAGAGAGGTCATTTCAGAAAAAGTACCTTGGAAAACTGAATGTGGCTAGGAAATTTCAAATGAAAAGTGTGGATTAAAATTCTCTTTGGGGCCAGCTGGTGGTGCCTCTAGTGCCATGCTCTGAAATGCTGGACGCACATAGGAGAGTCTTGAGTTCTTGTCCCCAGACTTCCCTGTTTGTGCTAGGCATGTGAACATACCAGTGATCCAGGTTGCCTGAGGCTGGGGGTCATCTGCATCATCAGGGTCTCGTTGGGGGTTGCCTCTCCTCCTTCTCTTTCTCTCTCATAGAAATAAATGAATAAATATGGGGGCCAGCAAGTGGCTTAGTGGTTAAGATGCTGGACTCCCACATGGCCAACCACAGTTTGAATCCTGGGCTTGGTGCCTTGCTTCGAAAAAGTCAATTAAAACTAATTTTAGAGAGAGGTCATTTCAGAAAAAGTACCTTGGAAAACTGAATGTGGCTAGGAAATTTCAAATGAAAAGTGTGGATTAAAATTCTCTTTGGGGCCAGCTGGTGGTGCCTCTAGTGCCATGCTCTGAAATGCTGGACGCACATAGGAGAGTCTTGAGTTCTTGTCCCCAGACTTCCCTGTTTGTGCTAGGCATGTGAACATACCAGTGATCCAGGTTGCCTGAGGCTGGGGGTCATCTGCATCATCAGGGTCTCGTTGGGGGTTGCCTCTCCTCCTTCTCTTTCTCTCTCATAGAAATAAATGAATAAATATGGGGGCCAGCAAGTGGCTTAGTGGTTAAGATGCTGGACTCCCACATGGCCAACCACAGTTTGAATCCTGGGCTTGGTGCCTTGCTTTCTCACTTTCCCTCTCTCTTGCTCTCTTTCTGTCTCTATCTGATAAGCATGAAAAGAAATTATAATACTAATAGTAATGAATAAAATAAAATAAATAATCTTAAAGATGAAAAAAGAAATAAATGGATAAATAAACTAAAAAAAAATAAAATCACATCCTCTTTAACACTGGTATGCATCTCTTAATTTATAGCAGTTGAATTTAGCGGTTAGGTTAAATCTTGGAAGGTATCTCAGGATTGTGCCTAATCTCAACTCTTTATCCCATGACCAAATTCTATAATCTCAGTTTGCCTGATGTAATAATCTTGTCCCCTTTCATAGACTTGCATAAAATTGTAACTCTAATAAGTACAAATGATTAAACCAAGTATGAGATTAAAGTGTAACATGGCCTTTAAAAACCGTTGTAGTTTTCGATGTATGTTTTGATTTTGTATGTTGGAAAGACCAAGATAATTTAACTTATTAAGTGTATCATTTCGTTGCTCCAGTCTAAAGAAGGAACACTATGGTGTGCATCTACAGCGCCAGCCAGGAAGTCAAGGCAAAAGGTCATGACACAGCAAGACTTTACCTAAACATATATATCTGAAGTGAGTGCATTAAATCTTGTTGGAATTATTGCATTTATAAACAAATATGATCATTATGTTCAATGACCTAAGGGAAAATTGCGTGTTTAGACCTACAGACTTTTAAAAATTGGGTTTGGAGTAAAACTCAATTATAGGGCCAGCAGGTGCTGGATCCCACATACCTGATCCTGTGATTTGAGCCCCAGACCCAGTAACTTGAAGAATATGCTGAGTACATGTGGGTGCCCAAAATCCAGAGAGAAAGATGGGAAAGAGGGAATTGTTGTGTGGCCATCTTACTGAGGGATGGTTTTATCAGTTTTCCTCTCTTTCTGTCTCTCTTCATGCTCCCCCATAGCAAAACAACAAAACAAAAATACCTCAGGCACCTGGCATGCTTTTCAAGCAGCCAGGTCCAGGACTCTAATTAAGGTTGGCCATGTAGTTGTCTAGCGTCCTAGCCACCACATCACCTGCTGGGTCTTGTTTCACCTTCTTAAGTTAAATATTTATTTTCTGTCTTGGTTTTAAAATAATTAGAGGCTATGCATCTTCCTTTGAGTATTGCTTTGGCCATGCTTTCCAGTTTTTCTTTAGTTAAGTTGTTTTACTATTGTCATTTATTTCAGAACTGTTTGTAATGCCAGTTTTGATTCCTTCAGTTCTTTGAAGTGGCCATGCCCTTGCACCAAGTGATCTCTGCATGCACTATTCTCTCTTTACAGAATATTCTCTATTAACCCTACCCCTACCCCTTTAACTGTCTCACTCTTACTTACTCTTCAGTTCTGGAGTCAAGAAGGACTTCTTTCCAGGAAACTTCTCATTCCAAGATGAAGGCAAGAACAAAAACAAAACAAAATCAAATTATTAAGCAACAAAAAGTTTATTTCAAAATAGCTCTGATTCATGATATTTACACAAAGATTGGTATAGAACAAATATGACTCACAGCATAATTGAAATGCAACTTTGTCTCTAACTATCTCTTTAGCTTTTATGCAATGGGTGCATTTCTCTCCCCTGACTCCTGCCTACTCCCCTAATGAAAATTCCAGCACCCATTATTTTCTGCTTACACTTATAGAAATATTAAAAATATCATTCTGAGACCTCAATTCAGCCTTTAGAAATGAGAATGTACAATCCTGTATAAAAATTAAAACTTACATGTCATTTTTCTGTACCTGCTTCAGGCTAGAAAACTGCAATAGGAAGATGAAACTTCCTTGGGTTTCTTCCTTCCTTTTTTCCTTCCTTTCCTCTTTCTTCTTTCCTCCCTCCCTCTCTTCCTTTTTTACCTTTTCTTCTCTTCCTTCCCTTCCCTTTTCTTTTTCCTCCCTCTCTTTCCTTGTTTCCTTTTTCCTTCCTTTCTTTTTGTTCCTTCCCTCCCTCTCCCTCTTTCTCTGCCCCATTCCTTCATCTCTCTCTTTCTTTTTCTTTCTCTCCTCAGACAAGTGCTTTAAACTACTTGGATTATCTCAAGATGTTTAAAGCTAATACAGTAAGTAGAAACACTTACAAGCCATTTTAAATGGTAAATTCTAGTTACATGAGTAGACTCTTAAAGTATGTTTGTATCTTTGACAGTGTTAGACCAAGGTTTGCTTTCTACCTCCCCTGTGTTATAAATGTTCACTTTTAAAAAAATAAACCATTTTACTATAAAATCAGTAGAATTTTGCATAGTTGGTTAACTGAATGCAACCAATTAAGCAGTTCATGGTTTTTTTGTAATGTGAGTGTCAACTTGGAAAATTGTATTTGGTGAGATAAGAAATACTCTTTCTTTTTCTCATCCTTTCTTTCCTTTTTTCTTTCTTCTTTCTTCCTTCTTTCTCTCTTTCTCTTTCTTTTCTTTCTTTTTCTTTCTTTCTTTCTTTCTCTCTTTCTTTCTTTCTTTCTTTCTTTCTTTCTTTCTTTCTTTCTTCTTTCTTTCTTTTTCCTTTCTCTCTTTCTTTCTTCTTTCTCTTTCTTTTTCTCATCCTTTCTTTCCTTTTTTCTTTCTTCTTTCTTCCTTCTTTCTCTCTTTCTCTTTCTTTTCTTTCTCTTTCTTTCTTTCTTTCTTTCTTTCTTTCTTTCTTTCTTTCTTCTTTCTTTCTTTCTTTCTTTCTTCTTTCTTCTCTTTCTCTTTCTTTCTTTCTTCCCCTAATTAGGCCACGGGTTTCAATATTCATGAATAGTGATCTGTTGAGTGCTGCTTGCCTGGCTGATGTTTAAAAATGACTCATTCTCTTATGGAGTACATTCCTGAGCTCTGGGGAACTCCCTTCTGGGTTGCATTTTCTTGACCTGGGCAGACACATCTCTATTGTTTCATGGTATTAAAATTCCTTTTTTTGGATGCTGGCATCTAGCATCAGCTTCTTTCTACTGTGTTCACCTTGCAAACATGCATTACTTGTTTGGACATTTTCTGGTGCACCCTACATAGCCACAGCCTCCAGCTCAGTGCCCCATGTAGTTCACTTATCCTTCTCTTGCCTTCTAGAGGTGCAGGTGGGAATCAGGCTGCACCCCACAGTCATTGTTAACCTTCTTCCATGTAAGTCAGGCACTCGGCCTTTATGTCTTCCAGCCGCAAGGAACATTTCAAAGATCTCTCTGAGCCATCTTCTGGAGAGTCCCCTTGCTAGAGTTGGGCTTAGAATATGGAAATCTCCCTATCCTTTCTTTTGCATGTCACAGCTTAGTAACATCTCTGCTCAGAGAAATTACTCCACCATTTTCCTCCCTTATTTTCATTATATCTATAGTAACTCTTTGAAGTTCTCCAAGTAGTTGAGAAGATTCCAGAGTTACGGAATAGATTTCATCCATTTGTCGAAAATATGCACATGCTGATGTGTTTGTGAAGGTGGCCTAGCTGTTTTGCACAGTCATTCAGGAATCTAGGCTGATGACATCCCCAACCTAGTGGCATCCATGACCACTGAGGAAGCACCATCTCAATCGTCTGGAAGAAAAAGGGCAAGGGGCAGTATGCAGAGGGACTTTTACGGCTAAAATCTGGAAGCAGCACACGTGGGAAAGTCAAATCATGTGACCATATCCAACTGCGAGGAGGCTAGGAAACGTTTTAGCTGTGTGTTTACAAAGGACATGGCTTGGATTCTAGTGAACAGAAAATAGCCTCTGTCACAGGTAATTCTGCATTTCATGTTGGAATTTCACTGATCAAAAAAAGTTTGAGTGACTATAAACCTACTCCATTTTTTTTTATTTTATTTTTGCTATATGGTGCATGCACTTGCCAGAGAGAGAGAGAGAGAGAAGGAAAGTGAGAAATCACCTCCCGAGAGGAATGGCTACATTCCAATCCCTTCTCCTCCATTCTCCTCTCTGGATTTTGGGCACACATGCACACATACCCAGCATGATTTCCCAAGTCCCTGGGTTTGTGACTCTAAGTGTGCTGTTGGCCATGTGTGATCCAGTTGTGTTAACCACTGTGCAATCTGGCTAGCCCTAAAACTACACTTTTGATATATTATATTTGTATTTCTTACTTTACACTTGCATTTGCTTATTTTATTATTTTTTTACATTCCTACCAATAGTGTAGGAAGGAACGCCCTGTAGGGTTCCCTTTCCACTACGGCCTCACCAGCACTTATGGTTATTGTTCTAATCTAGCCATTCTGACTGGAGTTAAATGGTATCTCATTGTGGTTTTGATTTGTGTTTCCCTTATGATAAGAGATGTTGAGCACTTTTTTTTTTATATGCCTTTTGGCTGTTTGTATGTCTTCCTTGGAAAGTTGTCTGTTCACCTCATTTGCCTATCTATTATTAGGTCACTGGGAAAGTTTTGACTCATGTTTACATAGAAAACTCTAGAAAAATACATCATGACTTTCCTAACAACCTAACAGAATAAAAGGCATTCAAACAGGAAACGAAGAAGTGAAATTATCTCTATTTGTAGATGACAAGATTATATACATAGAAAACCCAAAAGATTCCACAAAAAAATCTTCTATAAGTGATAAATGAATAAAGTGGCAGGAGACAAAAGCAACATGCACAAATCTATAACATTTCTATGCACCAACAATGAACACACTGAAGTATAATTGAAGAAAGCAATTCCCTTTACAATAGTCACAAAAGAGATAAGCTATATAGGAATAAACCTAACCAAAGATGTCAAGGACTTCTACAAGGAAAACTGTGAAAAACTAAAAAAAGAAATTAAAAATGACGCAAAAAATGGAAAGAGCTCCCATGTTCCAGGATTGGAGGAGTTAATATAATCAAAATGTCAATCCTACCCAATTTAATCTATCACATTTAACATAATCCCAGTCAATTACCAGAAATATTCTTCACAGATTTAGGAAAAACAACCACAGAATTTGCCCGGAATCATAGGAGACCCCATGTTGCCAAAGCAATACTGCGCAAGAGTAGAGAAGGAGACATCTCAGTCCCTGACTCCAAAATATATTATAAAGTGGTGATAATCAAAGCAGCATAGCATCAGCACAAAAGCAGGCATGTGCACCAATGGAACAGAATAGAGACCTCAGAAATAACCCCCCAAACCTATAGCCAATTGATTTTTGACAAAGGGCACCAGTAAACCCAATCTTTTGCTAAAAAAATCTTTTTAGCAAAGGGTGCTGGAAAAACTGGGTATTCACGTGCAGAAAGATAAAACTGGACCCATTTACTTATTTCAAAAGGAGTCAAAGCCCAGTTGCAGTAGCATGCTCTGGTTGATGTAGCTGCTTGGCAGGTTACTGAAGCACATGGGAGCCGTGTATTCAATTCCTGGCTCACCCTAAAAAAATACTGCAAACTGATTTTTGACAAAGGGTACCAGTCAATACAGTGGGAAAAGAAAAAACCTCTTTAGCAAATGGTGCTTGAAAAACCAGGCATCCATCTGCAGAAAGATGAACCTGGACCCCTGTCTCTCACCATTAACAAAATCAACTCAAAGTGGATCAAAAATCTAAACCTAAGACCTCAAACTATAAAACTACTGGTGGAAGACACTGAGGAAACTCTGGGAGACACTGGAGTAGGCAAAGATTCTTTTTTTTTTTTTGAGAGGTTTTTTCACTATAGGGCGTGTGCACTCGCCAGACAGACAGACAGAGACAGAGAGACAGAAAGCGAGAAATCACCCCCCAGAAAGGATGGTCACACCGCAATCCCTTCTCCTCCATTCTCCTCTCGGGATCTTGGGCATGCACGCACACGCGCCCAGCATGAGTTTTAAGCCACTGGGTCCCGGACGCAAACCACGGTCAACTATGTGGGAGTCCAGCGACATAGCCATTATGCTAACTGCTGGTTCCCTAGGCAAAGATTCTTCAATGAAACTCCCAAAGCACAAGAAGTAATCCCCAAAATAGATAAGTGGGATTATATCAGATTAAGAAGTCTCTTCCCAGCAAAAGACATAGTAATTTGTGTGAGAGTATAAACAAAGAAATTAAGAAGAAAAATAGAGAAGCAAGACATTTATGGTATCCAGAAATGGATCATTGTATGTTGATAACCTGTTTTGTGTTCTCAACTAGACTGGTGTGAAGTATATTCATTTTGGGGCAAATTTAATTTACAAACAAAACAAAACAACTAGGTACAATGATGTGCACCTGTAGTTCCATCTTCTTGGGAGGTTGAGGCAAGAGGAGACGCTGTCAAAAAAAAAAAAAAAAAAAAAGTCAACCAGTCAACCACAGTTCTATATAGAATCCCAACTGCTTCTATTGTCTGTTAACATACCGGAGTAGTTCCTGGCTTCTTTCCTCAATAGAGCTCCCCCATGTAGAAACAGAGCCTTCATTGGTGGAGGGGTTCTGGGAAGACTTAGGCAGCCGGGTTGGGATACACTTAGTGAGTGCTATGGAGAGAAAAAGGTTGAAACATACTCACAAATTAATAATTTTACAACATCACCCAAAGGTAACCACAGTGAACTTTTTGGTGTATATCTTTCTGTCTTTTTCTATAAATTCTGTATTCTACATCTATCTATCTATCATCTATCTATCTATATCATCCTTCATCATCTATACATCCACCCATCCATCGTCCATCCATCATGTATGTATTCTGGTGCTACTAGAGATGGTGTTTTACAATATAACAAGTAACGTATCTTAAAATTCTTTCCATTAAACATTATTCTACAATAGCTTTTAAAATGGTTGCATTGTCAGGTTGACAGGTGGTGTGATGGTTGAGGCGACTGAGTACCACGTGGCCAACCATGGGGTTTGAGTCTTGGACTTCACATCTTGACAGCCAGCCAGGAATGTGTGTGTGCATGCCCAGGATCCCAAAGGGAGGGGAGAAATGGAGGAGAAGAATTGTGACATGGCCATTCCCCAAGGGGAAGGGTGAGGTGCTTTCTCACTTAAAAAAATATGCTTGGCTTATTTTAAATGATATGTGTGCCCTGTTATCCCATTTTTCTTAGTCAGCGTTAACATTATTAACAGTCACCCAAGACTGAGCATCCTGTATTCACTTGCATATTCATTTATTCCTTTTTAAATTTAAGAAACATTTATTGACGATTATGTTTCCAGCATTGACCTCAGTAGTATCAGTACGTGTCCATCTTACCCTTGTTCCAGTCTACCAACACTAGATATTCTCTCTCTTTTTTCTTTTGCTACAGGGCTTTTGTGTTCTCCAGAGAGAGACAGAGAGAGGGAAAGTGAGAAAGCACCTGCCGTGGGGCGTGGTCACACTACAATCTCTTCTCCTCCATCTCTCTCGCCCTTCAGGATTTTGAGCATGAACTCACATGCCCCTGCGTGCTTCCCAAGTCAGTGCTTCCCAAGTCAGTGAGTCCAGTCGCTGTCAGCCCTGTGGGATCCGGCTACTGTAACCACCAGTCAAGGAGTCAGTCCCTTTTATTTTTTTTCTCATTACCACTTAGGCTTAAACTGATAAAGCATGGTGGTTTTTATATGCATATTTGATTAGTAATGGAGACTGAATATTTTATACCTGCTTAGAGGGCATGCGTGGAGGTGATGTGTGTGAAATGTCTCCTCTTTATTATTTTTCCCCGTCTTTCAATGGAAATATTTTATTTTTAACTTTATTTTTAACATCTCTTTATAATTTGAAAACATTAGGCTGTAACACACATGAGCATTGCATCTCCCCCCACCCCGATAAGGTTATTTGCTTGGTGTTCTCATTCATAGTAATTTATAATATGCAGAAATTTTCTTTTTAAATTTCCTGTAGAGAGATAATCGCTTCATTTTCTCCAAAATGCAGCCATGTCTGGTCAGGATTATTGAAAGAGTTACCCATTTGTTATTTTTTAATTATTAATTTCTCAGGTTTTATCTTCAAATATTTAAGCTAATTGGATTTTTATTTGGGGTATGGGTTTAGGGCAGAATTTAACATTATTATTCCCTAAATTCTTAACTAGTTTTTTTTTCATATCTTTTATTTAAAAATCCATCTTTTTGGGTGGCGTGGTGGTTAAGGACGCTGGGCTCCCACATGGCCGACCACGGTTCAAGTCCTGGACCTGGAGGCTTGCTCTCTCACTTTCCCTCTCTTTCTCTCATTCTGTCCCTCTCTGGTCAAATTTAAAAAATGAAATAAATGAATGAATAAATAAAGTTAAATAAATAATTCTTTAAGAAATAAAAAATAATCCATCTTTTCAGTAGATTGTCAATGTCGCATTTTAAATTTTAAATTCTAATATGCTCAGGTTCGTTTAAGAGCCTTTCGATCTGTTCTATTAATATTTGTATACTCTCCTGCTAGGACCACTCTATTTTAAATGTTGTAGCTTTCTAACCTTTAGGTATATGATTTGCAAACTTCTCTATTCTAAAAATAAAGATCTCTCAGCTATTTTCATGTATATAGCTTTTCAAATATACAATAGAATCATTTGATCAAATTTTAAAGTAATTCATCAATATTTTAATAAGATTATATATTCCTTAGTGAGAACTAACATCATTAAAATAGTGAGACTTACTTTTGATAATAATTATTCCCTTTAAAAAAATGTATCTTTGGGTCAATGCCATAGCTTCATGGTTAAGACAGCCTGGATTCCATGTGACCTTGATTCAAGTCCTGGTCCCAGTAGTTTTTAAAATATACTGGGTGCATGTGTGTATGTGCCCCAAATCCAGACGGGATGGAGAAATGAATGAGAAGGGATCGTGGCATGACCACGCCTAATTGGGGGGCTGGGGAGGATGCGTTTTCTCTCTGTTTCTCTCTGGCAGGCTCACATATCCTCTGGCAATTCAAAAACTTGAAACTGTATCCCAGTAAAACAATGTTATTTTCTTCAACTTGTCTGTCTTTCTTATTTTTTTATTGAAAAGTATTTCTAAGCTATATTTTCCAATTGGTCATTGTTGAAATGGAAAATTGGCTAAGTTTTATTTATTGCTTTACTGTTGCCCATCTGCCTAGATTCTTCTCAGTTTTACTGAATTTCAGGGGATTTTTCTTGATGTTCTTGGTGCTTACTATCCACAAATAAGATGAGATTTCTTTGGACTTTTTTCGTTTATTTGCATCAACTAGTGCTTCAGAATTCTGCCAAATAATGTTATTATATCATTGTAATGCACATTTCATGAACAAGCATTCTGACCAATGCTTTATGATAGACATTTCCTTAATAAGGAATAGATGGGGTCTAGCAGTTAGCATAATGGCTATGTAACTGGACTCCTGTGTAGTTGACCGTGGTTCGAGTCCCACACCTGGTGGCTTAAACTCACGCCAGGCACGTGTGCGTGCGTGCCCAAGATCCCAAGAGGAGAATGGAGGAGAAGGAATTGTGGCGTGGCCATCCCCCCTGGGGGGGGTATTTCTTGCTTTCTGTCTCTCTGTCTTTCTGGTGAGCGTATGTGCCCTATAGCAAAAAACCTCTCCAAAATAAAGAAAAAAAAATAAGGAATAGATGTTAAATTTGATCACCTTTCTTGGGGGCCATTTTTCACTCTAAATCTGTGTGCATTATAAAATTTTAGAGACTCCCTAATATAGGAAACCGTTTGCATTTCTGCAGTAAATCTTTTGGTGGGAATTGTTAAATGTCTCTAAAAATGTGAAAATATTGCAGCAGCAATTGTCTGTTTTCTTGGAAAGTTTTTCTCGAGCTTCTAGAGTATGTGATTTACCGCCTGCTACCTCAGTGTTTAAAACCTGGGTGAGTGCAATGTGAGATTGTAACCAGATGGTTACCCAGGGAGAGGACGAGAGTAAAGCTTGAGTGGGGACACACAGAGAAGGTCAATTTGGCTTTGGGCACAGACTACTTCTTAAGTGGCGAGCACATGCAGGTTTAATGCACTTTTTAAAAAGAATTAATTTATAATGGAACATTAGAAAGTTTCCTTTTTATCTCATGGCCCCTCCCTTTTTTGATAACCAGATTATTTGATTGTCAAAATGCAATAATCTCTCACATCTTATTGATAATACAAAAAAATATTTTAAAAAGTTCTGTTTTAGGTACTTCAGTGGTTTCAGAGAAGAAGGGGTATTGGTGCTGAATCTGTGGATGGTTCTCCTTATGCTGAATGGCTATGTCCTTAAGTGCTGTTTATCTGTGTGCCCATGTTTACTTGGGAAGGTGCACATCTGATTGGTGTGGGCAGCTGAGGGGGTCCAGTAGAGATGGTAGTGTTCTACCAATGTTCTATTGAACATTCTATTTCCTGGAAAAAAAAGCAAGAGAAAAGTCTGTTTTTTGCCAGATCAAGTCTGTAGTCACTTGCAAGGCGTAGGCATAGGCAGAAAGCTTTAACTAGTTAGGGGCGCTGCGCAGCCCGGCAGGACCAGCAGTGGCCGGTGGTTCCTGTGTGTTTGTGGGGTGGTGTGCCCCTCCAGCTGGCATGGCTGGCCATGTGAGAAGCCCATGCTGGTATGGCCCCATTGGTCACCACTCCAGCTCCTGCAAACAAGCAGGACAGCCTTGAGCTCTAAGCAAGGTAGTTTTGCTATGGGCAGTGTGGGTCTCGTCCCCAAGTCTTCCATAAGATGCAGATTGCCCACCATCAAAGGCACAAGTGAGATGCTCACCTGCAGCTGTGCAGATTCCATGCCACGGTTTTTGAATCCTCTGGACTGTAGGAAGTGAGGAGGTGAAATTCAGAAAGTTGGACAAATGCTTCCTTTCTGAGCTGGCTGAGTCACTGTCCCTTCCTTTTATTGACATGGCCACCATTTTTTTTGTTTTTAGCGGTTTTTGCTATAGGGTGCATGCACTCGCCAGAAAGACAGAGAGATAGAAAGCGAGAAATCATCCCCCGGGGGGATGGCCACACCACAATCCCTTCTCCTCCATTCTCCTCTTAGGATCTTGAGCATGCATGCACACGCACACAGTGTGCGTTTAAGCCACCCGGTCCAGGACTCGAACCGCAGTTGACTACATGGGAGTCCAGCGACACAGCCATTACGCTAAATGCTAGTCCCGAGATGGTCACCATTTTTATAAGCCTCTTCTGCCTCTATCTACATTCCCAGCTGAAGACACCATGTCCTCACCAAGAGCAGATGGGGAAGGGGCCCTTGACTCCAGGGCTATGTCCTTCCTAGCTCATAGTTGTTCTTCCCTTTCTTCCTTCCTAGTTTATTTATTTCAGAGAAAGACCCACAACAGCATCTTCACAACACAATCCAGCTCCTGCCTCAACCAGTCAGGGTTACTGGCACACATGCGTGTACAGGGAGGCCTCGGATGAGAACCCAAGACCATCCCATGAGATTTCAGCATTATGGAGTGTTGTATTACTGCTCTGTCACTCTGTCTGGTGAGTCTTTTTTTTTTTTTTTCCCTAATTTGCTGCAGGGCAGTTCAAATCCCAGACCCGGCGGTTTGAAGAACATGCTGGGACCATGTGCATATGTGTCCCAAATCCTGCCAGGATGGAGACATGGAGGAGATGGAATTACAACATGATCATGTCCCATGGGGGGAGGGTGCTTTCTCCTTGCTGTCTCTCTCTTGCTCTTTTTCTCTGGAGAATGCATGTGCCCTCTGGCAAATTAAAACACAAACTGATCCATAGCTCTGAGG
Organism: Tupaia belangeri chinensis; assembly: GCF_000334495.1. Lineage (NCBI taxonomy): Eukaryota > Metazoa > Chordata > Mammalia > Scandentia > Tupaiidae > Tupaia > Tupaia belangeri. Next base: position 1,483,510 of record NW_006208977.1, on the reverse strand, counting down.
CAGGGCCTGGGAATTTCCATTTCTAATAAATTCCAGGTAGGACGAATGCTCCAGAAAGTGTTGTTTAGAGCATTCAGTTTGTTGGCCAAGTGCTAGCACTACATATTATAGAGCAGCCGGTCGCCCACGTAGTTTTCCGGGGGGATCTAGCCATATGAAGTCCCTGTTGTCGGTCACCAGGTGCTGACCTGAAGGCCATCCATCTGTAAGCTGGGTGCTGACCTCTGACTCATGTGACCTCATTCAAAAATATGCGCTGGACCAGTCCCTCAGGAATCTGGGTGAGCTGAGAGGGAGGCGAGTGGTCTGTGTAGACCAGGCTGGGCTGAGACTGGGATGGCCCATGTGGGCTTTAGTGCGGGTGAAGCTGAGGAAGCCAGTGCTGGGAGAAACAATGGACGCTCAGAGAAGGGACCCCCACTGCCTCACCCTTTGTCAAAGCTCCCCTGTCCTTGCTGCATCCTCCTGCCTGCTGCCAGAAAGAACTGGCCCCTGGGCTTGAATTTCAGTGAAGCCATGAAGAGAAAATGCACCATGAAATTATATGGCTCCTGCAGAGAAGGCTGCCATCTGCTTTTCCTTTAGGCCTCTCCCTTCTGTACAGTGTCTTAAACCTTCATGGTCTGGTGTGTCTCCCCTTCCTGGTAGCATCGTACACTTCAAAAAACAAGCCCTCATTTAAACAAAACAGAATGCAGGAGTCTAGGCACTGGTCAATTCACCCAAGGCGTTGGTGGATTCTTTGTCATTTTCTAAACTTTAGTATCAGTAATCGATTTATAAAAAAGGTTCCCTTTGTCCTAATTTGGGGATGGAAATGTATTGCCTTCTGTTGCATACCTATGTATGTGAAAAGGATTATGCACAATAAGTTGCTTCAAGTAATGCAAGTAATGTAAGATTTTTTTTTTCTTTTTTTGGGAGAGCTTTTTGCTATAGGGTGCGTGCGCTCACCAGAGAGACAGAGAGACAGAAAGTGAGAAATCACCCCCAGAGGGGATGGCCACAACGCAATCCCTTCTCCTCCATTCTCCTCTCGAGATCTTGGGCACGCACGCACATGCGCCCGGCAAGTTTAAGCCACCAGGTCCGGGACTCGAACTGTGGTCGACTACATGGGAGTCTAGTGACATAACCATTATGCTAACTGCTGGTCCCAGTAATGGAAGATTTTAAAATAGCTTTTCTCATCTTCTCTCCCACATTTCTGAGCTCTGGAATAAATGCAATTTTCTCTTTTCTTAGTAAATAAGACAAAATATACTGATTGACAATAGGTAAACTAAGAGGCAAGAAACAAGTGTAAAATAATTCTAAAAATAAACTTGAAACATTATAAATTTTATTCTACATTCGAAGGAATACCAGTAGTAATTAAGTAATTAAATGTGGCTAACACAAGGAGACGTTTTAATTCCTTTTTTTTTTTCTTTTTTTTTTGCCATGGGTGCATGTGCTCACTGGAGAGACACAGAGAGAGCGGGAAAGTCAGAAACCATTCCCTGGGCGTGATGGCTATACTGAAACACCTTCTTCAGTGCCTTGGGATTTGGGGCACATACACGTGCTCTTAGCATGTTTTTCAAGCCTCCTTGTTTGGGACTTGAACCACGGAGTCAGCCATTTGGGTCCCAGTGTCTTAACCATAATGCTACCTGCGGGCCCATTTTCATTTTTGATGATGAACCTTTAAGATGAATTTTGGAAAATGCCACATTAGCTTTAAACAAAAGGAAGCCCCTGTGACGATGCATATTTGAGCTGCCCCCTGCACAGCGTATCTTCTGTACCAATCCTCTGGGGGACTGGTACTCCATCGCTGAACAGTCCAGATAAACTGAAATGGGAGTCTGCCTGGGAGTGGACACCTGATAGTTCTCAAACCATCCACTCTGCGTTCTGACCTAGCAGGGGTTTCTCGATGTGATCCATGTGGTCATCACCTTCTTCCCTGTTCCAAGAATCAGACATGACACTGTTTTTTCTGGTTCCTGTACATCAGTCAGTTTCCTAGGAGGCACGTGTGTTCTCATTCCTCAACTCACTCCTACTTTCCAGGAAATGACTCAGGTCTTCTCACTTGTCCAAACACTTGAGGGTGGGGAACGGAGTATGGCTAATGATGGTTCCTCACTTCTGGCAGTTGAGATGGATTTTTATCAGAGTGTTTGGGTTCCTGTTCAGAGTTGCAAGTCTCAAGAGAATGAAGAGAGGACGAGGTGGGCTTGCTGTGGTTTTCCTCCACCTGGCTGAAGTCTGGGGGGCGTGGCTTCTGCTGCAGCCAATCACCTGGGTCCCCCTTGTCTAACCAGCCTGGTGTTACAGAGGGGTGGGCCACTATGCTGGGCCTTCATTCACTTCTCCTTCCTTACTGAGTGTGACCTGGGAGTGTCTGCCCCTGGATCTGGCCCTTGGAAGGTGCAGGCACTGGGTGCTCCCAGGCCTATGCTTTCTTCCTTCATCTCTGCCTCCGGCGTCCTGAGTGCAGTGTGCTTCTGAGCATTAGCCAGCCATGGGTTTGTGAGATCTTGCAATCAGTCACCACTGCTCTGTCCTTTGGAGAATTTCCTTAAGGACTCAAACCAACAAACATCTCCTCTCTCTGTTTTGGAATGAACACCGCTTTTCCTTTGGTCATTTCCACGGTTGTTTCAAAATGGATTTGGCCCAGGGACCTAGGTGGTTCTTTTAAATGGGAAATCTCTGATGGGAGGGAGTTTCTTATCATTTGTTCTTTTCCAACCCAAGATTCGTGTCCAGAGACCAGCTTTAAAAAAAAAAAAACATTTGGTTCAGCAGCAGGTAGACTGATGGTTAAGGCAACTGGTCCCACATGGCTGACTACGCAACTCGAGTCTTGGATTGGGAGGCTTGAAAAATGTGCTGGGCATGTGTGTGTACATGCCCAAAGTCTGAGTGGAAAATGGAGGAGAAGAGATTGCCACATGGCGAACCCTACGGAGGCGGGTGCTTTTTCATTTTCTTTCTCCCAGTCTCTCTCTGGTGAGAGCGTGTACCCTCTAGCAAATTAAAAAGCAAAAGCAAAACCAAACAAAAATAAAACAAATTGCCATCTCTCTTAGCCTGTATGTCACATTTTCTTCTTAAAATAGAATGAAAGAGCATCTTGTTTAGATTTCCAAGGTGCAATTCCTTTTGGATCTCTGATTGGATGTTCGCTTCCTGTTGGAAATGCTGCCAACTGAGCCCATCCTCATCTTTCAGTTGTGCTCACTGAATGCAGCTGAGCTCAGTGATTGACAAATCACCTCTAACTCCACCCCGTCCATTAGATTATCTCTTGGTTCCTTAACACCTGGGTGTCCAGAAAATGAGCTCCTGGAATTCATTACAATCTATACAATACAGGAAGAACCAGTTAAGCAGATCTGTGTCTTAAGTTCATTTTCTGTTGCTATAAGAAAATACCTGAGACTGGGTAATTCATAGAGAGCAGAGTGTATTTGGTTTGTGTGTCGGGAGGCTGGGCAGTCCAAGGATATGGCCCCAGGACCTGATAAGGGTCATCCCGTGGTGGCAGGGCAGGAGGAAGCGAATGTGTGAGTCAGAGAGGAAAGAGGGCTGATTTTATAGCAACCCACTCTCATGATAATGACCCCAACCCTACGATCACCTATGAATCCATGAATTGATAAATCCTTTCATGGGGATGGTGACCTCATGACCCAGGCACCTCTCAACACTGTCCCATTGAAGCTTAAGTTCTAACATGTGAATTTTGGGGGTGGGACACATTCTTTTTTTCTTTTTTTTTTTTTTTGAGAGTTTTTTGCTGGAGGGCAAATGTGCTCACCTGAAAGACAAAGAGAGACAGAGAGACAGAAAGCGAGAAACCACCCCCAGGGGGGATGGTCATGCCGCAATCCCTTCTCCTCCATTCTCCTCTTGGGATCTTGGGCACACATGCACATATGCCTGGTGTAAGGTTAAGCTGCCAGGTCTGGGACTTGAACCGCAGTTGGCTACATGGGAGTTCAGTGACATAGCCATTATGTTAATTGCTGGTCCTCCTCCCTTTTTTTTCTTGCGGGGGGGGGGTCAGACACATTCAAATCATAGCACACTCACTTATCCGGTGAGCATTCACTGACTGCCTACCATGTCTGGGACACTAATCCAGATTACTGAGTCTTGGACTTAAAATCACTAGCGTATTGGTCAGGGCTCTCCAGGGAAACAGAACCATACGATGGATATATGCTGAAAGACTGGTTTTAAGGAGTTGACTCACATAGTTGGGCATGCTGGCCGTCTGATGTCTCCAGAGCAGACCAGAGGCTGGAGACCCAGGGGACAGTCCACGAGGATGTTGTGGTCTTGCTTCCACAGGCAGTCTGGAGGCAGAATTCTTTCTCCCTTGGGGACCTCAGTCTCTGCTCTTAAATTCCTCAGCTGATTGGATGAGGCCTACCCAATCAAAGGGTCATCTGCTGGACTTAACGCCCACATGGCTGACTGCATGGTTTGAGTCCCAGACCTGGTGACTTGAAAAACATGCTGAGCATGCGTGTAGGTGTGCCTAAAATCTTGAGAGGAAAATGGATTTCTGTATGACCATCTTTCTAGGGGGGTGACTTCTCACTTTCCTTCTCTCTCTCTCTCTCGCATATGCCCTATAGTAAAAGCCTAAAAAAATATACAAATAAACAAAATGTTAAACTCACCTGAAAAAATGACCCTCATAGTGACATCTAGACTAATAATTGGCCAAATAGCAGGGCCCCATAGCCTGGCCAAGTTGACACAGAAACTAACCGTCACTAAAGGGGGAGCTATAAAAAAATCTATGCCGGGGCCATGCTCCTAAGGATTCTGCTTTGATAGGCCTTGGCACCGCCTAGTATCGGGGTTTTCCAGAAGCTCTCAGATGATTGTGTGCGCAAAGTAGAAGAACTGCTTTTCTAAGCACCTGAGTTACAATCGCAAACATTGCACAGCGTTTCCATTTGGTGGAGCGAGTCAGAGGATTCGCGGGCACACACATGCTCATCCTCTGCAGTGAGGCAGTGCTGGTGAGCAAGAACAGACACGGCAGGTGAGCTGAGGAACAGGGTAGGGGCTTGTCTAGGTCAGGAGAAGGGGAAGGCCTCTCAGAGTTGACAGTTGCCTCAATACCAGGGCAGAGAGGTGTTTACTTGTGTTTAGGGAACCCTTATTTATAAACAGATTCAAATGGGAAGGAAAACTTCCCATCCAAGACTCCCCACCCCAAGAGATTTTAAAATCTCCCTTGTACACACAGAGAATATTTTAAAGGAAAAACAACTGTCCACGGACACCAGAGAGTGAGAAAGCCCAGAAGAGGCCAGGAGAGTTGGGGAGAGGCAAGGAGAGTCAGGGAGCTGTGTGTGGCACCCCACGGCTGGGTGGGCAGCATGCGTGGAAGGGACACAGCGGTCCTCAGAAGTCAGCCTATGGGGACCTGGGACGTAAAGACGGTGTCACACAAGCAATCATTACTAAAGTGAGTATTCGATGTCTTACTTCACATTTTTAGGGAGCTGGGACAGAAAGAGGGGCAACCTGCCATCAGGACAACTAGGTCTGTCAAACTTTAGAGCTAGGAAGCGAAACTAGGGGTTTTCAAGCCAAACAATGTATAGCGATTGACTGTTTAAAAAAATAACAAGAATAATAACAAATTTGAAGAAGATAAAGGCAATCAGAACAACATTAAAAAAAAAATTAGGCATCCCAGCACAGGTGGTACAAAAAAGAACAAAGAGGGACCAGCAGATGGAGTAATGGCTACGTCACTGGACTCCCATGTAGTTGACTGCGGATCAAGTCCCAGACCCGGTGGCTTAAACTCACACCTACGCGTGTGTGTGCGTGCCCAAGATCCTGAGGGGAGAATGGAGGAAAAGGGATTGCGGGATAGCCATCCCCCCGGGGGAGGGGGGATTTGCTTTCTGTCTCTCTGCCTTTCTGGCGAGTGCATGCACCCTATAGCAAAAAACTCTCCAAAAAACCTCAAAAAACAAAAACCAGGGACCAGCAGTTAGCGTAATGGCTATGTTGCTGGACTCCCACGTAGTCGACCACGGTTCGCTTCCCGGACCCGGTGGCTAAAAACACAGGGCATGTGTGCGTGCGTGCCCAAGGTCCCAAGAGGAGAATGGAGGAGAAGGGATTGTGGCGTGGCCATCCCCGCTGGGAGGTGATTTCTCACTTTCTGTCTCTCTGTCTCTCTGAGTCTGTCTGGCGAGTGCAATCACCCTATAGCAAAAACCTCTCCAAAAAAAGAAAAAAATCCAAAAAAAAAAAAAAAAAAAAAAAAAAAACCGAACTTTGGTTTCTTAGACACACTGGCAATGTGATCACTCATTCAATACTGAGAAGAAATAAGAGAGTACTGTAGGAACTCAGGAGACACATATAGCACGTGTCTGTATATATAGCATATGTACACCACATATCAGGAATGAGTATTCAGGGTAGAGACTGAAAGACTGGAGGACATAAAAGCATTTAAAATTGTTATGGACACTAGTCACAGTGGAATGAGGCTGTGGGAGGGGAAGAGTGTAGGAAAGGCAATTTGGGGAAAAATAGAGAGGTCAGACATTTGTCGGACACAGTATGGTTTATTATCCATTGATGAGGATGCGTATAGTATTCTCAACTGGACTGGACTGAAGTGTATATCATGCTGGGTTGTCTCTTTACAATCTGAATTATGTCTAGTGATTGAATGTATAACTAATAATAATAACAAAATAAAAAATTTAAAAAAGAAATGAGTATGTGATACATACTTTATGAAATGTATCATATATATGATTATGTGTAATATATATCATAAATATACTACATGTAAGAAATACAGTGTATAGGGACCAGCAGGTGACATGCTGGCTGGGGGGCTGGATTCCCACATGGCTGACCATAGTTTGAGTCTCAGACCCGGTGGCTTGAGAATCACGCCAGATGCATGCATGTGTGTACTCGAAACCTCAAGAGGAGAGTGGAAGTGGAGGGGTTGTGGTGTGGCCAACCCCTCTGGGGGAGTGATTTCTCACTTTTTCTCTTTGTCTCTTTCTGGTGAGGCAGAGACATACACCCTCTGGCAAAACCCTAAAAACAAACAAAAAACCAGGGATTGGACCTGGCTGTCAGAACCATTTACCTGCAGGACTTTAAATGACATTTTTTAATTGTCAGAATGTACATGTACTTGACAGAGAGAGACAGAGAGAAAGAGAGTGAGAAGGAGAAAAACCTCCCAATGGGGTACAATCATGTCCCAATCCCTTCTCCATTTTTCTGTCCTGTCAGGATTGGGGGGGCATGCATCACATGTTCTCCATGTGTTTTTCAAGCCGCTGGCACCAGGTAAGGATTTGAACCACTTGACCATCTGGTTTCCTTAACCACAAGGCTTTTAGGCTGGCCCACACACTTTACGTCTTAGAACGGTCTTAGATTTATAGAAAAATTGAAAAGAATAAAACAGAGTTTCCATATATCCCATGCCCAATTTCCTGGATTATTAACATTTTACATTAATGCAGTATGTGTGTTATAAGGGAAGAACCAATCTTAGGGGCTTGCGAGAAATCATCCCCCAGGGGGGATGACCACGCCACAATCCCTTCTCCTCCATTCTCCTCTCGGGATCTTGGGCACGCACACACACGCGCACGGCGTGAGTTTAAGCCTCTGGGTCTGGGGCTTGAACTGCGGTCGACTACATGGGAGTCCAGTGACATAGCCATTACGCTAACTGCTGGTCCCAGATCTCCTGGATTTTTACCTAATATCATTTTTTTGGTCCAGGATCCATATTACCTTACACATTCCATATTGCATTCCTCATCATGTGTCTTTTGGCTCAGGTAATATTTTTATTATATGAACATACCTATTTTTTAATAAGTGTATTGTACAATTAAAACATGGTTTATTGGTCTCAGGGCAGAATGTAGGCATAAACACCCTCGAAAAAGTCCCTTGAATGCCTTCTTCCAGACCTGAGGTTAGAAAAATCCCTTGGGAAGAGCTGCGCTTCCTGGACTGGGTTAATTCCGACTATTTGTGATGAAATTTTATGCTAGCTGTGTCAATGTTTTCACAAGTTGTGTGACTCACTACTCCAGGCTGTGAGCAGCAGTAAGGATTGTCCGTGTTTTCTGTTTCTTTCTTTTTTTTTTTTTTTTTGTTTTTTAATTTATTTGCCAGAGAATATGTGTATTCACTGGAGAGAGAGTGAGAGAGAAAGAGCAAACATCCCCAATGGGACATGGTCATGCCGCAATCCCCTTATCTCCGTTCTCCATGCCATCAGGATTTTGGACACACACACATGCCTGGCCTGTGTCTTTCAAGCTACTGGAGCAGGGATTTGAACCTAGGTCAACCATGTGGGATCTGGCTCTCTACACACAGTGCTTAACCACTGCGCTACAGGGCTGGCCCTTATTTGTCCTTGAGAAAAGCAGGGACTTATGCTTTGTTCGCCCACCCTGAAGTGACCATCAGGCAAGGGCTGGATGAGCAAGTTCTCTGGGGACCATTTGTTTTCCAGGGAGCAGCTCTTCCTGCTGGGGATGCTGATGGGCCAGTCTTACATGGCCAGGCTGGGGATGCAACACCACAGGCAGGGGACCAGGAGTTGAACCTGGCTGTCAGATCCATTCACCTGCAGGACCTTTAATGACATATTAAACATCTCCAAGCCAGACTCTGACAGTTTCATCAGTAAGGATATGTATTTCCCTGTAGGCTATTCTAGGATGCATCCAATGAACCCATAAAAAATGTCAGGAGACAAACAGGCTGGCTTCAACAATCCTATGGCCGGAAGGGAAGCAACAGCAGATCAAACTGGCCAGGCAAGAGAGTGCTTCTAGTGTGTCCATCGTCTGTCCTTCCTGCCCCGTGGAAGGGCAGAGATTGCCTGGTGGGAGGAAAGAATTCAGAGGCCAGAAAAAATGCTCCTCCTCCTACTGTTAAAACCTATAAAAGGATCAGGCTGGGTGAAAGGAGAAGAGTTATTTGTAAGTGAAATTGAGAATTTTCATGATTGCATAGACTGGATATATTAGTTATTAAAATGAGGACTGTGTTTTGTGGTCAGAGATAATGAAGGCTTTATTTTATTTTGTTCTTTTATTTTATTTTCACCAGAGTGTGTATCGTGCTCACCAGAGAGGGGGAGAGAGGAGAAAGTAGTTCCCCCCACCCCAGGTTGTGGTCACACTGCAATTCTTTCCTTCCATTCGTCCTTCCCATCAGGATCCTGGGCTGCTTATAACCATGGCTGGTCTATTTTTCAAGCCATAGGGCTTAACCACTGTGCTATGGGACTGGCCCGAAGGTTGGTTATTTATTTATTTGTTTATTTAATATTTTTTACAGTCTGACAGTGACCAGCTAAGTCATCAGATCTGCCCTAGTTTTCACTCATGGAATGAAGTTCCATGGGCTGTGGTGGAGGGAGAGAGGATTTTCTTTTTGCCTTACTGATTGTTTCTAGATATCATAATCTGCTTGTGTAGCTTACCAAATGGAGGCCTAGGAACTCAGGGGGTGGAGTGCAGTGGGGTAGCTGTAGTGGGGAGACTTCGACTGGTCTGCAGTTGACTCTTCATGATACAAAATCATGTCTGATGTATTCGCAAGGCAAGGAAGTGGGAAGCAATCTGAGGGGGTCTTTAAAAATTTGTGGAGAAATGAAATTAAACTATGGGGAACCAGCAGTTAGCGTAATGGCTATGTTGCTGGACTCTCACGTAGTCTACCGCGGTTCGCATCCCGGACCCGGTGGCTTAAAACTCACGCTGGGCACGTGTGCATGTGTGCCCAAGATCCCTAGAGGAGAATGGAGGAGAAGGGATTGCGGCATGGCCATTCCCCCTGGGGGGTGATTTCTTGCTTTCTGTCTCTATGTCTCTCTCTCTGTCTTTCTGGCGAGCGCACACGCTCTATAGCAAAGACCTCTCCAAAAAAAAAAGAAAGAAAGTAAAAAAGAAATTAAACTATGGATTTATTTGAAAAAAAAAGAAAGAAAGAAAAAAAGAAATTAAACTATGGATTTATTTTGATGCAACAGTTTTTTCCTAATACACATTTTCCGAGAGCTTTTTGAAGACCTCTGGTAGATAGCAGGCTGTAGAGGCAAGAGCAACATCCTGACACAGGATTCTCCATTCAAGCACAGGTGGCTGCTCAGAGAATAAGCCCTCTGATGTGCAGGGCTGTTGTTAAAAGGAGTGGGCATGCATGAGAATTGTGGCTGTTGAATGTGCCAGGTTCTGCTCCCACCTCCTTGTGTGAGCCTGGTGTATACATCTCCCAACTCTGTCTGGCAACATCAAGTTGGTAGCTTGACCTTGGCCACAGTGAGAATATTTACACCACAGAGATTGGCAAACACTACCAATCAGAAATTTTATTTTATTTTTTTTAATTTGAGAACTGATTTATTAGCACACCATTGTTTGAAACTATCCTAAGCCTGATATTCTGGTAGCATATCCTCCACCAAGGAGTAAAGGCTTTGTGTGTGTGTGAACCAAGAGATGTAGTTAAACATTTTGTGGTGCAAGCATTCCAGCTGTGTGTCCCCTGTGTAGGCATCAGGTAGAAGCATAATTTTTGCTTTCCAGAGCCATGTTTAAAGGGCCTGCTGCTGGGGGAGCCATGAGATGATGGCAAGTCTGACCAGTAGCCAGTTGGCCCTTGGAGAGTAGAGGAAGCTGTCTCTATGTCTCAGAGAGAGAGACATAGAAAAATATGTTATAACTTTTCCACTGACCCAATAAGTAAACTG
>NW_006208977.1:1469430-1472684 GCF_000334495.1 Tupaia belangeri chinensis | reverse complement strand
AAAGAGAGAGAGAGCTAATATTGCCCCATTTACTGAGATTACACCTGGGTAGAGAGAGAGGTAGGAGCCAGCCTTACCTAGTCAGTTAGGGTAACAGGAGTCATATTAGGCTGGGGATGAGATGGATGCTATGAAAGATAGTAGCAAGGACTGGACCAGAAAACTGGGTAAGATCCCACTTGCAGGCTCTCAGGAATTCTTGAGTTATAGAGTTATTTGTAAGGGACTAGAATTCTCATGTGGAGTAGGGATACCTTAGCACATTTCAATGCTAACTTAGTGCCACTTGACTATTTATAGACTGCTTAACATGAGGACTATTGGACTGTAGTAATAACATATTTAATGTATGCAATCCAGAGTCTGGCCCATAGTAAGACTGGGGAAAACAGGGTTTTATCTCGACTTTTTTCATCATTCGTGTAATAGCTACAACAATTTTTTTTGTGGAGAGATTTTTTTGCTATATGGCACGTGCCCTTGCCAAAGAGACAGAAGCAAGAAATCACCCCCTAGAGGGGATGACCATGCTGCAATTTCTTCTCCTCCATTCTTCTCTTCGGATTTTGGGCATGCAAATACATACACCCGGCCTGAGTTTTAAGCTGTGTGTCTGGTAATTGAACCATTGTTGACTACCTGGGAGTCCAGCTATATAACTGGTCTGCTGCATCAGTTTTTTTCTTCTTTATATATATTAATTATTATTCATACATTAAATTGCTATACATCATTTAGATTGTGAAGAGACTTTACCCAGCATGATACACACCTCAGTCCAGCCCAGTTGAGACCACCATACATATCCTTGTCAACAGGTAATAAACCTTATCTGTGTCCCACAAGTGTCTTACCTCTCCATTTCCCCTCACCCCAAATTTCCTACACTCTTCCCCTCTCACTACATCAGTCAGTTTTTAAAGGTAAACATTGAAAAGAAAGAAGGGGGAGACAGAAGAGGTACTACAGTGACACAATACCCTGTGAAGCTGGACCCACATGGGAGGGTCTGGGCCTGCTCCCAAGACTTTCCCATGTACACTGGGCACATGTCGATGTGCCTATCCAATGGGCTATCTGAGACCAGAGGTGGATTGCAACGTGAGGACTCTGTTGAGAGTTTTCTCTCTCTCTCTGAAGAACTGGGTTGTCGGGAAAGTCACGACACATTTTTTGCATAGAAAAATATGTTATAACTTTTCCACTGACCCAATAAATAAACTGAGAAAGGGCAAGAGAGAGAGGGGAGCTAATATTGCCCCATTTACTGAGATTACACCTGATTAAATCTAGTGGTAGCTTTCGGTGATCATCTCTTATGTACCCCATTCCTCACCGTGACGTCTAGTGCTTTGTAGCTACCCAGTGCATACTTGTTGAATCTGATTGATAGCCTCTGAAGGAGGTTGACCAACCTGAAATCTATGTGAGGCTGAGCCCTGACAGGGGAGTCATTGGATCTCAGAGACACTCTGGTGTAATTCTCCACTCCGTTCTAGATTCTGTTGCTTGCACTGTCCCCCACCTCCCATGCCATCTTGTTCTCATCCAGCCTCCACCTGGACACCTGGATACTAATGAACCACAAGGCGGCAGCCTACTCCACTCTTGGGCAACGCTATTTTCAATGCCGCCTAAGGAAAGCACAGTATCCTCCTATCTTTCATCTAATGATGGACGCGTCATTGGTCTAAATCCTGCTGGTTCCTCGTAACATATATTTTGGGGATACTCAGGCAATTTGTTTCAGGAAAATCTGGCATGCAGGCTTACCCAAGAGTCCAATAAGCTGAACTATAATTATGAATTAATCAAAGATGCTTTTTTATAGCAACGAAGTATGTACACTTAGAATAAATCCCAAAGGAAAGGAAATGTATTTCTAGAACTGATCTGGGCAGAATGGTAAGGAGTATCCTGTCTTGAGAAGACACTGGCCCTTGTCTGCTTGTCCATGGTGTCACATGTAGAAATGGGAAACCTAGAATTATAGCCCACCAGGGTGGTCCCACCGCTTCCAACTCCACTATAAGCACCTACAGGAAGTTCAGCAGAGCAGGGGCTGGGGGAGGATCCAGAGAAAAAATAAACATTTCATCAACCGGGACGACTGAACAGCCTAGCAGAGGGTATCCGTGAAGAATCTTCAGAAGGGCAAAGATCCCAAGACATTCAGACAGGCAATCGGTACCAGGAAATCAGCGGGTGATAAATGGGCCAGGGATCACCGGCCAACAAGAAGAAGGCTGGATCTAAAGTTCAGGAGGGACAAGAGTACAAGGGCCTAGGCTCCTGGAACAAGGGCATAGGCAGGACATGGGATTGGAAGGACCTCAGAAAGGAAGTACGAGTCCCATTATCAAATCTGGAACATTGAGGTAGCTTAGGGAAGCAGGGTGTCAGCCAAGAGATGCTTAAACTCCCCTTCCTAAAGCCACGACAGCCCTAAGGACTAAGGGTCCTTTTCTTAACTAGACATGAAGTGGTTATTCAAGTGGCTCTAACTGTGAGGAGAGGTGGGCCAAGAACTGGTCAGTCTGGCAAGACTTTCTCCTACGCTTACTTTGGACATCCTCAGAATGGCTTCTCAGTGAGAAAGACCTCAGCACAGAGCATTTTCAGGTTTGTTTTGAGAATATAATATTTTTAAGGTGGCTCACATTATTGGCCTAATGCATCTTTGTTGGTTAAAGCGTGGAAGGAAACTTTTAAAACAATAATTTTATTCTTTTCTTTCTTCTTTCTCTTTCCTTCCTTCCTTCCTTCTTTCCTTCTTTCCTTCCTTCCTTTCTTCTTTCTTTCTTTTTTCTTTTTTCACTCCTCTTTTTTTTTTTTTTCTTCCAGTTTTCTATAGGGTATGTGTGCTTGATAGAGAGGGAGAGAGAAGAAAAGTGAGAAATCGTCCCCTAAGGGGGATGGCCATGCTGCAATCCTTTCCCCTCTATTTTCCTTCTGGGATTAGGGGCAGGCATGCCCATATGCCTGGTGTGACTAGCTGCCGGTTTGGGGACTTACACTGAGGCTGGCCCATGTGACAGTCTAACACCTAAACACCACACCACCTGCTGGCCCACAAAAGGCACAGCTAGTCCAGGGTGGTTATGGAAAGAGACGATGTTAATCCGTTTAACAACAGCCCACAATCTAGTATTGTCTTATTTGTAGTTCTATTTACTAGGAAGAATGAATACTTTCCTTATTAGTATTTCCATCAATAATAAAAACAAGTGGGTAAATGAATATATTTGAGTCAG
>NW_006208977.1:1463105-1468887 GCF_000334495.1 Tupaia belangeri chinensis | reverse complement strand
AAGGCCCTCAATTAACAACAACAACAACAACAACAAAACAATAGCAGGTTTTCCCTGGATAAAGACTATCTCCCCTTTAATGAAAGAAGTGCTTGGAATAATATAAATAAGATGTCATTTTTCTAAGCAACGCACACTTTGACCTAATGCTGGAACATCCGGGTGAGCGGGCTGCAAATTCGCTGAGCTCAGCGTCCCCCTCTTTCTACCTCCTACTTCCTGACCTCCCCCACCCTGATTCCAGATCTTCATCTATTCAGCCTTACAGATGTTGAGATTGTGTTCTATCCACCCACACATCTGGTTAGATTAGTGTTTCTGCGGCTGGCTTGCATATTACCAGCATCTGTCAACCCTATTTACTCTTTAATTGCTCTTGGGGCATTTGGAGGAAAACCCTGTCTTGGGATTTCCATATTCGCTTAGAAACACTGCAAACCAGTCGCAGGCTTGAGGTCACTTGGAGAGAGTGGTTCGAGTCCATTTTTATTTTTCTTTTTGTATTATTTATTGCTGAGCTGTTGAGTTATCATAAAATCAGCATCCAGCTGATGGCTGTCTTTGGTCTTATTCAGTCAGCTGTCTTCTTGGTGGAGTGCCTGGTGCCTGGTGGGGCCAGAGTATTTGAGAAAATCAGAAGAAAAAGAGGGACCACCACGTTCCCCTGGGACCACCGATTTGTTTTATGCGGCAAACACCTGTCTCATTTTATATTGACGGCCTGGTGACTGCTGCACCTAAAAACAAAAGCAGAATTCGTAACACCTCCAGGTGCAAAGGCAGTGAAAGGATCTAAATACAGCACCAGAGAGCGAACAGCTATAAGTCACCAAAGATTAGCTTTGATGCCCAGCGGGTGGAAAATAAGGATTCTCCCCAGAGATGTGTGTGGGTACTGGTCTTGTTTAACTTTATTTTCCCCTCAAATAAATGATCCAGACAAACAGGCACCATGAAATCTTTGTATTGGCAGATGGCACCAAGTTCTCCAGAAGAGCTTCGCCATGCTGGGGTGGGGTGGGGGGGGGACACTATATGGAGGATGCCTTTGAAGTGTGTTAATAGGCAGGCATGAGGCAGACGAATTTCGGTAAGATGAGGTATCTGGAAATGGACTAAAACAAATTTATGCTACTTGAGGCAGAGAAAGGGCTCTGGGGTGTGGGTTGTAACCTGAGAAAGAAGCCTGGCAGCTTTTAGAGTTTTAGGGATATTCTACAATGTGATATCAGAACTACTCTGAAAATATTGTGAGGTGCTAATGAACATCGAGGACAAGATGGAGAATTTTATTCCAGCCTTGTCCGTAGACTTGCAATTCCATGGGCAGTTTATTTGCTCCATTATAATGATGGCCTAATCAGCAGGGCCTTCTGGCGGTCTTAATACCTCCTCCTGTAACTCAAGGAGGATTGATTCTTACCAGTTCATGCCCGTGCTCCCATCTGTTTCTGAATTCCACTGCAAGTTTCAACCAGCAGGGGGTGTAAGCCCTTGCCTGAGTCCCAGAGATGGCTTTCTCTCTGCTTCCTGGAATGAGGGCTGCTATTTCTTAGACCAGATTCATCTGACTGTTTTTCTCAGCCTTGGTGGAACTCCCTAGGCCAGACTTCTCCTTATCTGTGTACTAAGTGATACTTCGTCCAGACTGACTGGCTGTCTCTGAGAACCCTCTAGGCTAGAAGATCTCTGCATTTTTTAAAAAAATTCATAATGGAGAGCATGCACACATGAGAGAAAAGAGTTCAGGGAGCTCAGAGTGCTCAAAGACCTCAGAGCTCAGCCACCCTGTTCCTGTTTCTCCAGTCCTCTAGCCTACCATGATCCTGGGCATGCACACACATCTGGTGTGTTTTCAGGCTGACTGGCAGGGAACTCCAACCATCGTCAGCATGTGGCTTCCAGATCTGCATTCTGGTAGGCTCCAACTGCGCCCAGAGAGGCTGGGCCTGGAGGGTCTGTCAGTGCTGACCCCTTCCTGCCCCTGTGCCTCAGGAAGCAACAGTGGAGCAGGCCGAGGTGAACACGATGGTTAAGCGATGTTGTAGCAGAAGTCTGTTGGTTGCCATGCCATGTCCATTTCCTGTTCCTCTCTTCCATTTAAAAATATTTATTTATTTGCTGGAGACTGTGTGGATTTGCCAAAGAGAAACAGGAATAGAAAGAGGAAAACCAAGAAAATACCACTCCTCCCTCACCCCCTAATACAGGGCAAGGTCATATTGCAATCCTTTCTCCTCTGCTTCTCACTCCTTTTGGGATTTGGGGCATGCATGCACATGTGCCTAGCATGTTTCTCAAGCTACCAGGCCAAGCAATAGCCTTCTTGGTTGTCCATCTGGGATCTGACTGCTTTAACTACCAGGCTGTGGACTAACCCTATCTCTTTTTTCTTTGCTAGAGAGTATGTGCACTTGCCAGAGAGAGACAGAGAAGAAAACATCCCCCATGGGGATGGTCAGGCCACAGTGCTTTCTCCTCCTGTTCTCCCCTCCCTCCTTTTGGGATTTCAGGCCTGTACGCACACATATCCAGGGTTTTTCTCAAGTCACTAGATCCAGGACCTGAACTGTGTGGTAAGCCATGTTGGATCTGGCTGCCTTAATTACCAAGTCATGGAGTCAGCCCCCTTTGTTCCCACTGAAACTACAAATTTTGAAGATTGAACCTACGCTAACTCTAAGGTAAATGCTAAATGGGTTAATACCATTCCCTCATCCTATTGGCTGACTGCTACCTCTGGTGGTGATTAACCACTCCGTATTAACTTTACTTTAATGCTGCTTTATCCACCTTTATGCTTTAGGCCAAAGAACCAACTGTAGACATTTACAGAGGTTTTGGAAAAAGAAATTTTTGTTTTCAAAGAAGTTGCAATTCACTGCTCTTCTCACAAAACAGGGATCAACTTTGTGGGGTAGCTGACATGGCAAAATGCAGAGAAGAAAGAAAGAAATTGAAACTGGGATCTAGAGGGCATCATGGAACTGTTGGATCAAGCCATGCCTGAAGTTTGTCTATCTCTGGATATTTCAGTTATTAGGTTGAACCCTATGATACTGCCTATTGTATCTGACTATTGTTGATGATCAAAACCAAGAATTTCCTGTAGTTCATTCTAATACTGAGCTACTTCAAACAGCTCAAAGAGTTGAAATGACGTACAACATTTTATGTGCACACAAGCTTCTCACTTTACACCTAGATCATTCTAGTGGCAACAGGGGGGTTCCCTGAATTTACCAATTCCTTCTAGCTCATTCTATACACTACTTCTTCATTAACTTTGCTTCCAGGCTGCTTTATCCACTTTTATGACTGAAACCCAACAATGACGTCTAGGGCTATCTGCATCAAAGTTAAATAAATGCATTTGCCTTGCTAGCTAGGCTTTTCTCCTATGAGCTTTCCCAGTTTTAATCCACACTGGTCACACATAGCAGGACCCTCCATTCCACTCAGGCCTGTGTAGGCCTCATCATGTTCCACTGAGAGCTCTTCCAGCTGGGATCTCTGTCTTTCTCCCTCTCTCACTCTCTCTCTTCCTCCACTCTTCTTCCTTGTATAAATTCTAGTTATAGCCATCTTGGTGCACTTTATATTTGACCAGATCCCTCTCTTCCATGAGTTCTTTTCACTCTTGAAACCCATATCACACTATTAATAATTCATCACATGCTGATTAATAACCTCTGCCTCCTGAGGTTGCACATACTATGTAATGTGTCCGTTTCATACACTTTATTTGATTTATTTTAATTCATCTATTTAAATGTGATCAGAGAGGGAGAGAGAGAGAGAATGAGAGAGAGAGTGAGAAAGGAAACTGCCAAGTCAGGGACTTGAACCAAGTGGGAGTCCAGTGCCCTTAACCACCACCCCACCTGCCGCCCCCCTCATACACTTTCTAATCAGTACAGTTCAGCGCACAAGCAGGAACCAAGGTATAAATATTGAATGACTGACATTTCCCAGAGTTAAACATTAGGCTGTTTAGCTTAGTATTGGGTAAAACAAGATAAGAAAGCCAAGAGATGAAAGCTTATCCAAGCTGATGTTCTGAACATTTTATTTCTTTTAAACACATTTATGCTTTAATTCCATTTTTTGCAAGAACTTTTTCTGAAGTTGATTGATCTTGGCTATGAATGACAGATAGGAATACAGCACCCTCAACAGGGTCTATAAACTGAGATGCGCTCCTAGACCTTGCCAGCCAGCCCAGATTATGGGCACACAGTTGCCTTGTGTACTCAGGGAGGTCTCTGGACACAAACTAGCAGTCTTCTCCTGTAGGAGGGAGGTCTGCCTTATAGCACATGGCATTTTACCAATGTGCCCCTGTCCAGTCTCCTGTTCTGAACTTCTAATGTCTCAGGAAAGACTTGTCTAGCAAGAACATTTATCTGACATCAGTTCTAACACACACTCCACATTCAAGAAAACGTGTTCATTTCAGCCCAGACAATTTGATACCTAAACATAAAAGCAGGTTAAGTACCTAGGGGTGCATTAGAAGATGGTTGAATTTAGACTCTGCTCAGGTTTCATTGGCTGTGAAGACAGAGCTGAGCCAAAGACTTTCTCCATATTGGCCTCTGTCTCATGCTCACCAGTGCATCTCCTCAGTGGAGAGGGAACTTCCTTTGGCTTCTACATGGTATTTTGGACGCTGAACAGGCTCTTAAACCCTTCTAATGAGCTAAGTGTAAATGAACCGAGAAACGCCACATTGATGTTTTTCTTAAAATAAACAAGCATAAACAATTTAGTGGAAAAAGTACTCAAGGGCAAACCCCAGTTGGATCTTGGCAGATTTTACAATGCTTGAAAAATAGTTGAAGACTTCTTGCTGATCCCTAGACATTTGCAAAATTGTTCAACGTTTTTGTGGCCTTCTGGGTCTTTGAGACCTCCAAGTATGCACCTACCCACCTGAAGACAAATCTCCAGTCCGTCAACACAAGTAAACTCTGATAGGAAGCCTTAAGGTTGGTGGGCAGCCCAGATGGATTTGATGCTGGCAGCTCATTGGGCAGTGAGCTGTGTCTGACCCATGTCTTGTAAGTCTTACTTATTCTTTTCTGCTATCAGAAATGACTCTGACCAGATGGCTCCAGCGAACTAGATTTTTCAGGGAATGAAGATTTTCTACTGATAATTCAGACTCCAGCAAACGAGCTAGCAGCAGAAGAAGCAGGGCCTTCAACAGAAGGTTCCACATGGCTCCAGCGAACTAGACTTTTCAGGGAATGAAGATTTTCTACTGATAATTCAGACTCCAGCAAACGAGCTAGAAGCAGAAGAAGCCGGGCCTTCAACAGAAAGTTCCACATGGCTCCAGCGAACTAGACTTTTCAGGGAATGAAGATTTTCTACTGATAATTCAGACTCCAGCAAACGAGCTAGCGGTAGGGAGCCCCCCGCCCCGTTTTTAAAAGGCACAGTTTTTCTCTGGCTCTTAGCTCCACCTTCTATCTTGTTAATTATCACTCTGGTCCTCCCACCAGGCAGAAGAAGCTGGGCCTTCAGCAGAAGGTTCCACATGGCTCCAGTGAACTAGATTTTTCATGTGGCGCGCAAGTGCACCACACAGTTTTCTATTTTGTGATTTTTTTTTTAAAAGGACAGTAATTACAAAATTTTAAATTTTTTCTTTTTTTTCTCATTTTGTTGTTGTTTCTCTCTTTTTCATTTTCCTTTTTCTTGTCTCTCCACCCTCCAATATCCATTCAGTGTGTTTTTAGACAGATCTAAGAGCACTGTAGCTAAACATCCAAAT
>NW_006208977.1:1447846-1461607 GCF_000334495.1 Tupaia belangeri chinensis | reverse complement strand
ATATATCTATTCAATGACTGCAGTAGGATATGTAGCCCCAGCTAGGTGCCACTTTATAGGATGCGTGAAGTTAGACTTGTGTTCATGGAAATGTGTGCGTCACCTGTGTTTGCTATAAAGATATTTGGATTGATTAGGGTCTTTGGTGATTCAACAAAATGTGAGGGGAAAACAGTATAGAAAGCAAACATAGATACCAGAGACAGTGTGGGAGGAGAGTGGGAGATGGCAGAGGGTAAGAGATAGGGAATCAAGGATGGGGGGGGGAAGCAAAACATACAGAAAACAAGAATGGAAAATCATTTCATGTTTGTTGATGTGCTTGATTGAGACAATATACAGTGTACTCTGGATGGAAAATCTCATTTTGTATGCTGTAATGATGTATAGTGAATGAATGCAAATAAATAAATTGGAAAAAATAAAATAAAATAAAACGTAGGTGAAAAAAAGTATAGAAAGCAAACATAGATATCAGAGACAGTGTGGGAGGAGAGTGGGAGATGGCAGAGGGTAAGAGATAGGGAACCAAGGATGGGGGGAAAAAAAGCAAAAGATACAGGAAACAAGAAATGGAAAATTATTTGTTGATGATCACATGTATGTTGATGTGCTTGATTGAGCCAATATACAGTGTACTCTGGATGGAAAATCTCATTTTGTTTGTTGTAATGATGTACAGTGAATGAATGTAAACACATAAATTTAAATAATAATAAAAAGAAAAAAATATAAAAAGTGAAAGTAGAATAAAAAGGAAAAATTTGAACAAAAAGAAAGAAATGACTCTGACCAGATCCATTCTGTCTTGCACTTACAATAATTAGAGGAAAGAAATGCTCATGTACCCTTTGATAGCGTATCCTATCCCACGAAGCGTGAACGACCAAAAGGTTTTCATCTACCTTCAAACCTCTGAAAATCCCCTTCGTTCTTATTCTTTATAACATTATTCTTTGACTATTTAAACAGTGATGTTTAGGTCAACCTTCTGTGTTTGGGATTAAGTAATCCTAATTGTTTTTTCTCTCAGTTCTCATTTTCTAACACTATAATCACTTATCCAGATCCCTCTCTCTTGACTTCTTTCGGGAGTTCCCATGGAACAGACAATACATTTCGCCATTAGATGCCAACACCTATTCTCCTCTGAGTTGTGGCTTTGGAAAGATATCGGGATAATTACCAAGGTGAGTCTTTGAGCTCATCTGCTCTCTGAAAATTGGGATAAGTTCTAAGTTACTTAAGTAATTGCCATAATAGCATAACTCGGTCAAAATACTCGTATTAACTGAAACATCTGACAACAGGTTGGATTTTGGCTTAACCAAAAGACTACACACAATCCAGAAAAATAAGACAACTAAGAAGTTTGCATTTTCTCTGGTATATATATTTTTTTCCCCCTAGTTGGGCACGTGCGCTTGCCAGAAAGACAGAGAGAGTGACAGAGAGATAGAAAGTGAGAAATCACCCCCCAGGGAGGATGGCCATGCTGCAATCCCTTCTCCTCCATTCTCCTCTCAGGATCTTGGGCACACACGCACACATGCCCAGTGTGAGTCCGGGTCTGGGACTTGAACCTAGGTAGACTACTTGGGAGCCCAGTGACATAGCCATTATACTAACCGCTGGTCCCATCTGGTATCTTTTTATAGTTCTCAGATATCATTTATTTATTATTTATTTATTTTAGAGAGAGATTTTTGCTATAGGGTGTGTGCACTCACTGGAAAGACAGAGAGACAGAAAGTGAGAAATTACCCTCTGGGGGGATGATCATGCCTCTGCCTCAATCCCTTCTCCACTCCTCTCTTGGATTTTGGGTATGCATGCACACACACCCTGTTAGTTTTAAGCTGCCGGGTCTGGGACTTGAACCATGGTCAACTATGTGGAAGTCCAGTGATGTAACCATTACTCCATCTGCTGGTCTCCCCACAGATATCACTTAAAAGAAATATTAATGAGACCAGCAGATGGCATAATGGTTAAGTTGCTGGACTCCCTTATAGTCAACTGTGCTTTGAGTCCTAGATCCGACAACTTAAAGCTCATGCCAGGCAAGTGTGCG
This sequence comes from Tupaia belangeri chinensis, assembly GCF_000334495.1. NCBI lineage: Eukaryota > Metazoa > Chordata > Mammalia > Scandentia > Tupaiidae > Tupaia > Tupaia belangeri. Next base: position 1,459,533 of record NW_006208977.1, on the reverse strand, counting down.
TGCGTGCCCAAGATCTTGAGAGGAGAATGGAGGAGAAGGGATTGTGGCATGGCCATCCCCACTGGGGGGTGATTTCTCGCTTTCGGTCTCTGTCTCTTTGGTGTGCGCACATGCCCTACAGCAAAAATCTTGAGAAAAAAAAAATCAAACAAACAAAACAACAACAAAATGGCAGGATAAAAAAATGGAGCTCTAAAGTTAAATGAAAGCTGAATGTCGAGAATTTAGCCTTAGAAGGATGTTTCTTGCTTATTGCTAACCTCCATGAAAAAGAGAAAAAATTTCTTTCACTCTTTTGAACAGAATTTAACCCTGCAAAGCTCAATTTTAGGTGCTGGAAATAAAAAAAACAACCTGTCATTTTCTCCAATGTGCATTAGTCTCTATCTATCTATCTATCTATCTATCTATCTATCATCTATCTATCTATCTATCTATTTTTTTAAACAACAATTATTCTTTCAATTACAAAAGTAACACACGTTAGCTGTGGGGAAAAGTTTGGAAAAAACAGAACAAGGGAAAAGGAGAAAATTTAACATTTCCCATAAGCTTACCACATGGAGAAATAGAATTAATAGTTTTAAAAGTAGTTGGTACTTGCTTTCTATCTCTAATCTTTCTTTCATATTTCCCCTGTTTGCTTCCCTTCAAAATTAAAACTTGAAATTACTCAGGACATACTGCTTTGTAATTTACTTTTTCATGATAGGAATGACTTATTGTTCATCAGGATATTATTTGATGGCTGAGTTAGAAGGTTATATTATATCCCTACAAAGTGATCCCTCCCCCACCATAAACAATATTTTAATGAACAAAAATCCTTGGATTTAAAGCTTTATGCCCAGGTGTTTTTCCTTCGAATGAACTTCTAAAAGTGGTACTATTGGGTCAAGGAAATGTACGAAGAGTTTTTTTTTGGGGGGGTGGAGAGGTTTTTGCTATAGGGTGTGTGTGTTCACCAGAAAGACAGAGAGAGACAGAGACAGAGAGCAAGAAATCTCTCCCCAGGGGGATGGCCATGCCACAATCCCTTCTCCTCCATTCTCCTCCCAGGTTCTGGGGCATGCACGCGCACACACCCGGCATGAGTTTAAGCCACCGGGTCTGGAACTTGAACCATGGTCGACTACATGCAAGTCCAGCGACATAGCCATTATGCCAACTGCTGGTCCCCAAAGAGTTTTGTTAATATGCATCACCTACTTGCGTTCCAGAAAGATGAAACCATTTTGCACACTCACCAGCAAGGTATAAACATTTCATCACACAAATTCTGGATATTTCCATTAAAAATTCTAATTGCACAAAATAGTAGCTCATTGTTTTCATTTCCTTTTTAATGAACTTGAATATTTCATATAAAATATTGCCATTTATAGTCTCATTCTTTGCCTATTAATAATAACATATATTTTCTAAAAAACAGTTATGACTTGATTTTTACAAATTAAGTATAGCAATTCTAAGTATTCTTTCATGTGTCAGAAAATTTTATTTCAATTGTTGATTTATGTGCATTTTATGTTTATATAATACTATTATTAATCTACAGATAGTACTGTTTGTTGGGATCAGCAGTTAGCATAATGACTATGTTGCTAGTCTCTCATGTAGTCGACCGCAGTTCAATTCCCAGACCCAATGGCTTAAACTCACGTCGGGTGCATGTGCGTGTGTGCCCAAGATCCCAAGAGGAGAATGGAGGAAAAGGGATTGTGGCATGGCTATCCCCTCTGGGAGGTGATTTCTCGCTTTCTGTTTCTCTGTCTCTCTCTCTGTCTTTCTGGTGAGTGCACGCATCCTATAGCAAAAATCTCTCAAAAAAAAAAAAAAGATAGTACTATTTGTTTAAAGAATTATTTAACTTTATTTATTTTAATTTGACCAGATAGAGACAAAGTGAGAGAGAGAGAGAGAGAGATGAAGTGAGAAAGCAAGCCACCAAGTCCAGTACACAATCTGCAGTTAGCCATGTGGAAGTCCAGTGCCTTTAACCACCATGCCACCTGCAGGCCCCTATAGATAGTACTATTAATTAAACTACACTATTAACTAAACTGCCTGTCTGTTTTCTTGATCTGGCCTGCGTTTCTTTTTTCAGATAGGCCTTTCTACATTGCAGTCTTCCTATCTCAGTCCTTCCAATCAATAGCTGGAACATAAGCATACACAATACTGAGACTGCAAGGTGTGCTGGGAACCAAACCTGGGCCTCCCATGTGGTTTCAGCCTGCCTGCTGAGTGGCAGTGTCTGCCAGTGCACATTACCACAGCTGGGCCTGGAGAAGTTTTCTTGACAGTATTTTCAGTTTCCTCCTTAGTTTTTTTTTTTTTTTTTTTTTTTTTTTTGGTTTTAGTTAGTCATTTGCAATACTTTTTATTGTTATAAAAAAACCCGTTTTATTCAGACTTCAAATGAATAAGTATAGAGTTTATTATTTTTAACTTTTATTTATTTCTTTTGTGAACATGGAGAGACAGAGAAAGAAAGTCCAGCGCTCTCAGCAGGATCTCATATTTCGTTCTCCCCACCTCCAGTTTTCCCAGCCAGCCAAGGTCATGGGCACCTGGGCCTGGTGTGCCCAGGTCACGAGTGGCTTGTGTGCCCAGGCAGACTGGGGCATAGAACCTGCAGCCTTCCGTATGGATCCAGCATTGCCTGAACAGCACACCGCTGCCACACCACCCAGCCAGCCCACACAGAGTTTTAACAACCACTTTGTAAAAATACTCTCAATCTCATTTGTGTGCAGATACATTCTTTCTTAATTCTGATAGTGAAATTTACTGCTTTGGTTTTGGCTGAGAGATTGTTCATTTAATAATCTCCTTGAAGAAGCCACTCAGGATTTTAAGAAATAAACTTCTGGGTTTAAAAAATTATTTTCTTGTATTACCTATTTCATGTATTATCTAAGGCTTATGGCTTTCTTCTTACTCCTTCCTTGAGTTTTTCTTTAGTTCTAGCAAATCTTTTTAAGTCTTAAGTGTTGGAGGCTCCTTGGCCAGCACGTCATTTGGAGCTACAACCCACAGCAGGACTCTACCTCATCTTCTAAGAGCTTACTGCTGCATTGCCTTCTGTCTTATTTGTTGTTGCTGTTTTTTTTTTTTTTCCTCAAAGTCACTTTATTTTTGAGATTTATTTATTTATTTATTTATTTATTTATTTATTTATTTATTTTAAACAGGCATCTAGGAGCATCATCTGGTTTAATACCCTCTCTTGCAGCAGATTAATGTCAAGCTATTAATATATAATTCAGGTGTTTGTTAATTCTGTTTACATATAGATTCCCTTCAGAACATGCCTCACTTTTTTTGTTTTCTGCTATAGGGCATGTGCGCTTGCCAGAAAGACAAAGAGAGACAGAAAGCGAGAAATCACTCCCCAGGGGGGTATGGCCACGCCGCAATCCCTTCTCCTCCATTCTTCTCTTGGGATCTTGGACACACACGCACACGCGCCCAGCATGAGTTTAAGCCACTGGGTCCAGGACTCGAACTGCAGTAGACTACATGGGAGTCCAGCAATATAGCCATTATGCCAATTGCTGGTCCCTTCAAAAGTCACTTTTAATTGAGACCTTCCTACTTATTTGATCTAAAATGTCAACACATCACCAAGCCTTTCCCCAATTTTTTCTTCTGCCTTCCTGTGATGTGATCTACGCCCAAGTCGCCGCCAACCCAGATCACAGGCACGTGTGTACTCCTGGTATGTCCAAGGAGGCCTCAGGACCTGAACCCAGGACTTTTCCATGAGTGTGAGCTGTGTGAGCTGCACCACTGTCTGGCTCCTTTCCTGGTGTACTCCTTTCATTAGCTCTTAATCTCTGTTGAATGTACTAAATAGTGTACCTAGTTGCCCTATTCTGTCTCTCACATGAGTCTGTGCTCCTTGGAAGCAGAGATTTTAATCAATCTTATTCATTGCTTTGCCCCCTGTGTTCAGAATAATGTATAACTCACAGTAGGTACTCAGTAAAGATTTGGTCACTGAGTAAATGAGAGAATGAATGAATAATTGAAACAGCTCAGGACACTTCAAAGCAAGAAGCTTTCATTGTAGACCCCAAAGAGTCAGCTCCATTTATGAGACTCTCCTTTTCTCCTTTTCTTTTTTTTTTAAGAATTATTTTATTTAACTTTATTTAGTATTATTATTATTTTCCATTTGATTAGAGAGAGATTGCGAGAGAGGGAGAGAGAGAGAGAGAGAGAGAGAGGGACAGTGTCAAAGGAAGTCACCAAGTCCTGGCCCGGATCCACAGTAGCCATGTGGGAGTCCAGAGAATTTAATCAGCACGCCACCTGCTGGCCTGAGACTCTCCTTTTGGAGTTCCCCTTTTTAACTCTTCACTTTACCTAGTCCAGTGACATGTCTGAGTGTTGCAGTTGTTTTCCTGGATGACGAAAGACAGTGAGGTGTACAAGGGCCTGGAGTGTGGAAACCTGAGTCCCTTCCTCCCATAGCCTCCTTTCTTCGTGGGGCCCAGGCACAGATGTACAGGAGACACTCTTGATTTGGATGATGGTTGCCTCCGACCTAGTGAGGTGTCCTGTTAGAAAACACGTGGGGTAGGAGGCCAGCTTTCCTTTGCTTCCATCCTGCACTCAGATGTTGGCCTTCTGTTTGTTCCTCATCTAATTGTAACGAAAAACCCCCTCCCTTGAAGGCACTCCATTCCCTAAGAGGAGTCCTTGTCATAAATGCCTAGGACTGAGTGGGTCTTTGCTAGGTATGTCCAAAGTAGGAGCTCCCTCTCCAGGCCTTCTTTACCTCTGAATCACATATGAGGGGACTTGAAAAAGTTAGTGGAAAAATGGAGTTGAAGCATGAGTTCATTTTCATATAAAACAGTTTTAAAATTCATGCATAGTTTTTTTGTAAAATATAATTATATATTTTCCATAGAATTTTTGAAGCTCACCCTGGTAAGAGAAGAGTCATTGAAGAGACCATGTCAAGTGGGTCAGAACTTCTAGCTGCTCTTCTCTGCACTGCAAACTTCTTCCATCACTTATTTTCTAATTTTCTGCTCACAAACATGAGGACAGGAGGACTGGTGAGAAAATGCCAGCAGATCCAAAGGACCAATAACCTCTCCTTTCCTTCTCATTAAAGGCCACAGAGTCTCATGAATAGGGGATTTCATACCCTGCGAGGGCACTGCCCTACTTCTGAGAGGCAGCCTATTTCGTCATCAGACAGCTGTCCTCCCTTGTGTGCAGGTGAAATGAGCATCTCTGGGAGTTCTGCCTTTCTGTTCTGATGGGACCCTCTGGGTTCCAACAAGAGAGGGCATTTGCTTGCGCAGTTCTGTTTAAGGTCCAGGACTGCACTCAGCACTCTACATGCATCTCGCACAGAGCAGATTTCCAGTCTTTTATTTTTATAAGGATAGTCTTTCTCAAATGGAGAAGTTGATGTGGCTAAAGCACGGTCTGGAATTCATGTCCTCACAAGGAAAAGGCAAAACTCCTGGGAGTACTAGTTCTCAAGGAGGTTAAATATGATAATTGTCTGAACATTTAAAAGCCATACTGTGTATATTTTCCCATAGTCTTTCCAGAAGTAGAAGGAGATCAATGAATGAAGGGCACAGGGAGGTCGATTTTGTCTTTAAATGAAGACATAGTATGGATGTGCTTCCCAAGACGTTGGGTTATTGAACAACGGACGGGGTTACCTGCAAGAACTGACCGCTTCCTGCTGGTTTTGTTCAAACAAGTTGTTTAATGATCTATTCAGTCTCCTGTAGAAATGCATGAAATGAGCTGGACGAGGTGGCTGCTAAATTCTTTCACATTTAATATTTTCCCTCCTTTTCTAAGATTAGAAATAAAGCAACCCACTCCACTAGCAGGAAGTGTAGAGAAAAGGAGCATGGAGGCCAGGGTGGCTCTATAGCCATTTTTATCAGGCTCAGAAGGGCTGTAGTACGGCAAAGTAGCTTCACTCTGCTCACGCTTACTCTGTGGGACCCATTGTGCATGGCAGGCACCTGACAAATGGAGCAAAACCGTAAACCTGTTTCCTGCTCTTGTGCAACTGCCGTAAGGATTTTCACAGCACATTGAAAGCTACAGCTCCCTGAATTCTTGTACCCAAGTAGATTAGTCTCCTGCATCTACTGTACTTGGTGTACAGAAAGAGCTCCTTGAATACATACTGAATTAAATGAATCAATTCTATAGCTTCTCTTTAGAACTCACCTTTTCAACATTCATGGTTTCTTTTTGCCCTCAATTCTTCTATGGAATACATGACATAGACCAGACAGATCCCATTAAAAGTACACCCTCTCCAAAGTTTTCTTCTCGGCACTCCCTCATTCTCAACATATCCTCTCCCTGAGTGACCATATTGACTCACATCCCACCAGTGTGGTGAGGGTTGACTCATAAATCTACACTTCTTAACTGAACTCTGCCCTTGAACTTCAGAACTATTTCTAATTGCCTGCTAGAGTAAATAAATGATCGGCTCAGATGCGAAAACCAACATAGCTAAGTTGGAAGTCTTCGCCTTCTTTGAAGCCCTTGTTCTCCTCTCCAATTTCTCAGGCACTAATTAGTATCAATGTTGATTGGTCAATAATTGCAGACACCTGGGCACCACGTATGCTGGCATGGCATGTCACACGTTGCATTCCCCACATGCTTTGCCATTGCTTCATTCAAACTATCACTGCTTTCCACTCCCCCTTGTAATAGGAGCTTAATAATCACCCTTGCTTCCTGTTACCTTTCCATTCGATCTTTTTTTTTTTGAGAGTTTTTTTGCTATAGGGCGCGTGCTCTCGCCAGACAGAGAGAGACAGAGAGAGACAGACAGAAAGCGAGAAATCACCCCCCAGGGGGGATGGCCGCACCGCGATCCCTTCTCCTCCGTTCTCCTCTCAGGATCTTGAGCACGCACGCACACGCGCCCGGCATGAGTTTTAAGCCACCGTGTCCAGGACGTGAACCGCGGTCGACTACGTGGGAGTCCAGCAACATAGCTAAATAAATGATCGGCTCAGATGCGAAAACCAACATAGCTAAGTTGGAAGTCTTCGCCTTCTTTGAAGCCCTTGTTCTCCTCTCCAATTTCTCAGGCACTAATTAGTATCAATGTTGATTGGTCAATAATTGCAGACACCTGGGCACCACGTATGCTGGCATGGCATGTCACACGTTGCATTCCCCACATGCTTTGCCATTGCTTCATTCAAACTATCACTGCTTTCCACTCCCCCTTGTAATAGGAGCTTAATAATCACCCTTGCTTCCTGTTACCTTTCCATTCGATCTTTTTTTTTTTGAGAGTTTTTTTGCTATAGGGCGCGTGCTCTCGCCAGACAGAGAGAGACAGAGAGAGACAGACAGAAAGCGAGAAATCACCCCCCAGGGGGGATGGCCGCACCGCGATCCCTTCTCCTCCGTTCTCCTCTCAGGATCTTGAGCACGCACGCACACGCGCCCGGCATGAGTTTTAAGCCACCGTGTCCAGGACGTGAACCGCGGTCGACTACGTGGGAGTCCAGCAACATAGCCATTACGCTAACTGCTGGTTCCCTCCATTCAATCTTGACATCTCCAGAATCACCTTTTCTTCAAGTTGACTTATTTTGTTTATGATAGGATGTGCACATATGGTAGAGAGGAAGAGAGAGACACTCTGTGGAGTCTCATCATACTGCCATGCCTTTTGCCTAGCCCTCCAGTTCTTCAGGGTCTTGGGTATGTGCCTGGTGTGTTTTCAGGCTGACTTGGGGATCTGAACTCATGGTGGCCATATGGCTTCCAGCATTGCAATTCAGTTTTGGTACCACCTCAGCTGCCAACCTGGGTCAGAAATACTTTATTGAGGGAAAGATCTAAAAAATCATTCTCTTACTCAAAACCTTCCAAGTTTGTATGAGAAGACTTTAAAAAGCTTATGAAAAAATGGAATTAAAGTCTGTGCGATTTGATGCAAAAAACTCCTCAGAAACCTATCCATAGTTTTTTCATAATATGCATTTTTCATGAATTATTGGAAGATAATTCATGTATAGGTTCTCTTCTTCTGGAGGAAAGAATGAATATTCCATTGGAAAACAGAATGACACTTCAGTCTGGTTGGGTTGACTAACTTTGTGTGAGGAACCCCACTTGTCTTCACTGGGGTTGTCCTGTGTCATCATACTCTTCAGCTCTGGGCCCCTGAGGTTTTCAGGAGGTGCCAGAGAATCACCAGCAACACCTAACAAAGGTCATCTTTTTGACCTCATAGTTATTGTGTAAGCTCATTAAGGGCAAAGATCAAATCTTTGTTTAGCTACACTTCTCAGCTGCACTTAGTACAAAATGGGCCACCAGAGCCTCTGAGGAAATCCTGCCGAATGAGTGGGTGTGAGAAAGATAAATAAATAGCGGAAGTCCCTTTGTCAAAGCAGCAGTGCTGGCAGCTCTCTGGGTTGCTGAAACCACAGAGAGTTTTGCTGCAGAAGTGCCCAGCCCATAATTGATGGATGCAGTTTGCATCTGGGCTTCTAACCAGAGGGGCCTCTCTCACCTTCAGGAATGTGGACTGGAAGGCTCACTTGGCTGTGTAAAGCCAGAGGGTTTCTCAGAACAACTCACCATCATGTTCTACTTATTGGGTGGTGGGGCTTTTCCTTCCCATGGGAATCAGCTCTGAACCTGAGTGGACTGTGCCAACAGGGGATTCCTTGATGTTCATGCCCCGTGTTTCCGTTCAGTGGAGCATCCAATTACCAATGTGGACCAGGCTATGCTCAGTTCCCCCTTCACTCTTTATTGCTCATGATTTTCATATGTTTTGGGTCTGTTTTCAAGTCTCCCCCCACACCCCCAGCCTCTGCTGAGCAGAGCTATAAAAAAATGGAGCTCCTTTCATCTCTTCGCCAGCAACAATCCTCCCTGGTCCCTTGATCATTTGGCTAACTCGTCTCTGAACTCATTCCAAACTGTCTGTCTACTTGGGATTCCTCGTCTTCCCAACCAAGATCAGCCTCCCAGGTGTGGCGGATGATTAGTACAGAGGAAGGAGTCACACACACTGTGATTAGCAGCGTAATAACACTGATGTTAACACTGAGAAGGACCCAGTGCTGACAGTGCACCTGGGCTACAGCGCACCAGAGGAAGATGCTATTATTGGAACACTTCTTTCTCTCATTATGACAGTCATATGTGTTCTTTATAAGAATTTTGAAAAATTCAAGAAAACCCAAGTCGATATAAGGTAGCCATGCAGAGAGAACCACTATTCTGTTAATATTTTGGTGTTTTCTTTCTCTTTTCCTTCTTTCTTTCCTTCTTCCTTCCTTCCTTCCTTCCTTCCTTCCTTCCTTCCTTCCTTCCTTCCTTCCTTCCTTCCTTCCTTTCTTTCTTTCTTTCTTTCTTTCTTTCTTTCTTTCTTTTTTTTTTCTTTCTTTCTTTCTTTCTTTCTTTCTTTCTTTCTTTCTTTCTTTCTTTCTTTCTTTTTCTTTCTTTTCCTTCCTTTCTTCCTTCCTTTCTTTCTTCTTTCTTTTTTTCTAGCTACTTTTGGTTCAGACTCACAGATTCACACATATAACGACTTCAGTTATATATGGATTGCATGTTGTATATTTAATTCTGTATCCTCTTTTTTTCCCCTTAATAGGAAATAGCAAGGACTTTCCTACATTATTAGATATTCTATATAGCATATTTTAAATGGTTATATAGAAATGTGTATTTAATGTGCTTGGCCATTTATTTATTTATTTTTTAACTGCCAGCAGATGCATGAGTTTAGGAGATGAGAGAGAGAAAGAGAGAGAGAGAGAGAGAGAGAGAGAGAACTCAATGGGGCATGGTGATGCCACAATCCTTTTCTCTCCAGTTCTCTATCCTGTCAACATTTGGAGTATGCACACATATGGCATGTGTTTCAAGCTCCTGGGGATGGGATTCAAGCTGTGGTTAGCCACACAGGCTCTGGCTCCCAATGCACAGTGTTTACTGAGCTACAGGGCTGGTCCTATCCATTTCTTTGTGGGTGGACATATGGATTATTGCTGAGCTCTGTTACAGTAAAAGCACTATGAACAAGGCCAGGCAACAACACAATGGGAACGTAACTGGATTCACATCGGAGAGGCCCCAAGTGTGCATCCTAGGGCCTCTCTGAATATGCCGGGTATGTGCACAATCTGGGCTGAGATTGGGGGTACACTGTGGTGTGGAAACCTGGTTGAGGGTGCTTGTCTCTCTCTCTCTCTCTCTGTCTCTCCATATCACTCTCCTGGAAGAAATACATAAATAACTTTAAAAAACCCTATGGAGGAGGAGCGTAGGACAAAACAAGTTGTAACGATTCACAGAAATAGCTGGCCCTCCGGAGGCAAGCTAACAGGGTGCTCACTTCTGTGAAAGTAAATGAAAATGGAGACCGGGCCTGCAGAATCTCTAAGCAACAAAACTAATTAGGATTCATAAGTGGCCTCGACCTTGCTTGACCTGCAAACACACTGAAACCTAACGAGCTATTTCTTGTAAGCGTCTATATTAAAGAAAAGCAAAACTTAACCCCAGTCAGTCAGAATTAGCTAACAAGCTTAGAGTTACATAACTAGGGACTTTCCAATGGAAGAAGAAAAATAACTGTATAACTATAACTATTCGAATACTTGCTTTGCTTTATTTTGGTGTCAGTTCTATTGTAGAAAAGTCTTCCTCTTTTTTTTTTCTTTTATTTTTGGAGAGGTTTTTGCTATAGGGAGTGTGCGTTCACCAGAAAGACAGAGAGACAAAAAGCAAGAAATCACCCCCCAGGGGGGATGGCCACGCCACAATCCCTTCTCCTCCATTCTCCTCTCAGGATCTTGGGCACACACACACATGCACCCGGTGTGACTTTAAGTCACCGGGTTCGGAACTCGAACTGCGGTCGACTACATGGGAGTCCAGTGACATAGCCATTATGCTAACTGCTAGTTCCCAAAAGCCTTCTTCTTATATCTTGACGAAGATCCTGAGCTACTTCTGGTTTGAAGCTGCCTGATTCATGCATTGTTTGCTCAGTTAAACTCTTTAAAATTTTTATTGTGCTTTAGTTGATCCATTTTTTTTTTTTTGAGAGGTTTTCGCTAAAGGGCACATGCACTCACCAGACAGACAGAGACAGAGAGACAGAAAACGAGAAATCACCCTCCAGGGGGGATGGTCATGCCGCAATCCCTTCTCCTCCATTCTCCTCTTGGGATCTTGGGCACGCACGCACATGCGCCTGGTGTGAGTTTTAAGCCACCGGGTCGAGGACGTGAATCGGGTCGACTACGTGGGAGTCCAGTGACATAGTCATTACACTAACTGCTGGTCCCTAGCTGATCCATTTTTAACATTTCCCACCTACTCAATTTTTTTTTTCTTTTTTGAGAGATTTTCACTGTAGGGCGCGTGCGCTCACCAGACAGACAGAGAGAGACATAGAGACAGAAAGCGAGAAATCACCCCCCAGGGAGGATGGTCACGCCGCAATCCCTTCTTCTCCATTCTCCTCTCGGGATCTTGGGCACGCACGCACATGCGCCTGGTGTGAGTTTTAAGCCACCAGGTCCGGGACACGAACCGCGGTCGACTACGTGGGAGTCCAGCGACATAGCCATTACGCTAACTGCTGGTTCCCCCCACCTACTCAATTTTAACTCCCTAGGAAAAAC
>NW_006208977.1:1442180-1447253 GCF_000334495.1 Tupaia belangeri chinensis | reverse complement strand
AAGATCCTGAGAGGAGAATGGAGGAGAAGGGATTGCGGCGTGGCCATCCCCCCTGGGGGGTGATTTCTCACTTTCTGTCTCTCTGTCTCTGTCTGTCTGTCTGGTGAGCGCACGTGCCCTATAGCAGAAACCTCTCCAAAAAAAAAGAAGAAAAACATATAGTTAAAAAAATTATGGTGTGAAACAAAGAAATAGGCACTTAAAGTTACTTATTTATTTTATTTATTATCATTACATATATTTTTAAGTTGCTATAGGGCACATGTGCTCACCAGAGAGAGAAAGGGAGAGAAAGGGGAAGTGAGTCCAGCACCTTAACTATGCAGTTAAGGCCTTGCTGGCCCTGAAAAATAGACTTTTAAAAAATTTTTTAAAGCATTTAACAGATAGAAGTTTGGAAATCAGGAAACAAGATGGCGGGATGCACAGTGGACACCATTTCATGTGGTACCGACACAGGAGGGTGCTCCACTGCCAATGCAGAGTGACCGGAGTGGCCCTGAGCCATATTTTTGTCCTGGATCTGTTTTTCCTGGCATGTGTTTTGGCATTTTTCAACTTTGTTCAGTAGTCATTTTATCTTTTAGGACAAATCATGGCTGTCTGGAATTAGGATAGGCTTTGACCTTCACTGACTGTATGACTTTGGGTGAATCATGTCAGTTCCCTGGGACTTGGATGCCATGTGCAGAGAGTGAGTTATAGTGACCAGGACTCAAAGGTCTGTTTGGTTTTTAACATTCCTTTAATTTCATGATTCAGCCTTCATAGTTAACAAACATACTTTATAGCTAATTTTCTAGTCTCTTATGCTTAAAGATATATACAGTCATCTCTTACTGATGAGTGCCCTAATTCATAGGTATATTGTGAGAATAAGTAAAATTATACACCTGAAAGGGATTTAGTGGGGGAAAATTTCACCTAAAACTACAGAGATATAAAATATTAGCATGAAGCATTATCCTACTTTCTTCCCCAAATCAACCTACAGTACTCTTCCAAAAACATGCCTCCTAGTCTTGGAACGATGTTTATCTTTTATTGTACTCAGTTGGACTGAGTTGCTAATCTGTTGGTTTGATCTGATTTTTAAAATGAAGATTATCCCCAAATACAATAACATTAGTAATATCCTCATTGGGTCCAGCAAGTGGCTTAGTGGTTACAATGCTGGACTCCCCAATGATCAACCATGGTTCGAATTCCAGACCTGGCGCTTGAAAACTGATCTAGGTATGCATGCGTGCATGTGCGTGCTTGAAATCCCTGTGTAGAATAGAGAAGGAATTGTGGTATGGCCATTTCCCTGGGAGTGAGGTGCCGGGGTCTAGCCTCGGCGTGGGTGGGTTATTTTGACGAAGGCAGCGAAGGTGAACAGAAGACAGAGGCCTCGATGCTTTTTTATGCACGTCCTATGCCGGACACCCCTCAGAGGTCGCCCTCTGAGGAGTGACAACTGCTAGGAATAATTGTGCCTTTTTATTGAAAATGTGTTACATACAAGTAAATGGGAGAGGGGCTATGTGTTTTAATTATTAGCTCATAAAGTCTTTTAACAATAAAGAATATAGATTTTATTTAGGATGGATTAAAGGTGGGTCTAGTGTAGTTTTTATTTAGGGGTGGATTAAGGGTGGGTCTAGTGCAGTTTCTCAATTGTAGGTGGGTCTCCATGGAATGCAGTTTTGGGAAAGTGGTTTTGGTAAGCAGAGATGATTATTAGCTGATGCGGTGCAGCAGCCATCTTGTGATTACTGGGAATGGTGCTGAGAAAAGAAAATTTTAAGAATAGATATTAGTTTTTAAGGATTTTAATAAAGAATGATACTTATACAGTTTTGTAGGGATTTAAAACTTAATTTGAGGAATCTTAATATATTTATCTATTTTACTTGGAGAGGGCAGAGGTGTCTTGGGCCAGTTTTGGCCTAATCCTATTTTATATAAAGAAAGGAAGAATTTAAGGGCCTTCCAAAGGTCAAGATTACTTCTGCCTAGAAAGAACTTTAGCCCACCCTCTATTGTGACCACAGAGGTAAAGCATTGTAATTAATAGTAAGTAATTAGAGCAAAGGGGAGCTGTCGGTTGGGGGACTTTCTGGAAGATTTTTATTATACACTCAGGATGTATAGGAGAGCTATGCAATTCTTTTATAGTAGTATATATATATATTTATCACTTTCCTCCTCACTGTCTCTCTCCATTTCTCTCTGGAGAGCACAAGCACTCTGTGGCAAAAACCTTAAAAAAATAATAATCTCATTACAAAATAGGGGGAACTAACAATAGTAGTAACAAATTAAGGAATCTTAACTAAGTACCTAAAAAGAGCAAAGAATTCTAGAAAGCAAATGGAGAGCAGAGACAAGGATTCTTAACAATGTTTGACTTTTGCTTTTCTGTGAACTTGCAAAACAAGGTCAAAACTTTATGTTCTGGCTATGGCAAGAGGACAGACCCAGACATTCCATGTATCATTCTTTACAAGGCCTTGTTAGAGTGGACGTGACCCAACTATCCTGTGGTCTTTTTTTTTTTTAAATTTAACTTTATTTATTTATTTATTTTAATTTGACCAGAGAGAGAGAGATTGACGAGAGAAAGATGGAAAGTGAGAAAAGCAAGCTGCTAGGTCCAGGACTCAAACCATGGTCAGTCATGTGAGAGTTCAGTGCCCTTAACCACCACGCCACCTGCTGGATCCCCTGAGTTTCTTGTGCTGCACCTGACAGTGCAGCCTTCTCACCCTCTTACATGGGGAAGGGAACTCTGGTGAGCTTTGGGAAAGACTGGGCTTGGGTCTCACATTTCAAAATACAATGCCATGGGGCACCCGTCAGAGCTATGTAGAGATATGCAAATTTATTAGATTTTAGTGTTACCCTGAAGTATCAATTGACCGTCAAACTTGGGCTCTTATCAAGTGGCCTGTTGCCAAATAGGTACTTTGCTTTGTGCTGCCTGGATAGAGTCTAAACCTGATGAGTGTAGGCTTGTATGTGCACAGTGAAGTTCAACATCTTGTAACAGCCTTTCTGGCTGTGTTCCCATCAACCTTCCCTGGCGGAGAACTGTGGCTGGGCTGCCCTGAGAACACATGTGAAAGGTTAAGCTCACAATGCAGAACCTTATTTCCAGGTGGGGTGGGTTACTCTGGAGGACAGGTGAATCTGAGAGGTGAAAATGAAATAAATACGTCTACATCCTCTCTCCCCACTCCTCTCCCACCTTCCCTGGGGATTTGAATGGAGATGTTTTCCAGATTCAAGAAGATTACAAGCCAAAGTTAGCTGTTTCGACATGCTGATTCACTTTAGTTATCCATTCTTTCCTTCACACGTTCACCTAGTCCTTCCTTCCTTTTCAATTTCTCTTCCCTCGATACTCTTCGACACTCAGTTTTACAAATGCTGTTGACTATCCTCTATGTGTCCAGAGTTCTATTTGGTGCTGGTGATACAAAGATAAAAAAAACTTTCCTTCCCAGGTACCCACTGAGGGGAAATAGAAACAAAACCCCATAACCACAATTCAGAAGGAAAAAGAGTATCACTGAAGCATACAGTGAGTCCAAGCATAAAGTGATGAACTCTATTGAGAGAACATCATAGGGGAAATATTTTTTTGATCATTAATACAAATGCTTCTTTTTCTTTTTTTTTTTTTGGAGGGGTTTTTGCTTGTGGTGTGCTCACCAGAGAGACAGAGAGACAGAAATTAAGAAATTATCCCCCAGCAGGGGGTGGCCATGCCGCAATCCCTTCTCCTTCATTCTCCTCTCGAGATCTTGGGCACACACACACACACACACACCCAACATGAGTTTAAGCCACCAGGTCTGGGACTTGAACCATGGTAGATTACATGGGAGTCCAGTGATATTGCCATTACGCCAACTTCTGGTCCCACAAATGCTTATTTTAAATCATATTTTCTTTTGTCTTTGCTATATAGAAAAAATGAAAAATCAATCCCAGGGAAGGGATGGCCACACTGCAATCTCTTCTCCTCTAGTCTCCTTCCATGATTTTGGGTACACATGCACATGTGTCCCATGTGACTCTCAAGCTTTGGGGTCCAAGACTCAAACCATGCAGTCAGCCATACGGGATCCAGAGCCCCAATCCCCATGCCACCTGTCAGACCAATATAAGTGCTTATTTTGGTGTGACACACATACAGAGCTTATCTTTCTCCTACATAACAGCATTTGACTCTACAAGGAAAATGCACTTCTGCAGAGTTATAATTACACACACACAGTTCATTAAGGGAGGCGATCTTCTCTCAAGGTATTCTCCCTCCCTTACTCAGAATTTGGAAGTTTGGATGATGTGGTTTTCTGGTGTGAAGTAAACTGTGGACTGGTAGGCTTTACAGGGCATGGCTGTGTTTTTACGTGATCAGGGCCAATCTTGCCAAGAGCATTGAGGTTTCCTTCTACTTCCCACCCGGCTTGTCAGCCTGAAGGAAAAGATCTCACAGTACTGATGGGAAACAAAAGATCCAGCTTCCAATTCCCTGTAACTTTCATGTGTGTCAGTCATTTAGGCGAATTCTTCCTTAAAGTCCAACAAAATAATTCGATAAAAAATTTCCTGTTCTTTTTTATTTTATTTTATTTTTATTTTCTACATTGATTCACTATACACCATCACAACATACCAATGAATTTTCCATCCAAAATACACTGTGCATTGGTTCAATCAAACACATCAACATTCATGTTCTCAGCAAGTAATTTTCCAATTCTTACATCCTGCATACCTTGCCCTTTGTCTTGCCATCCCTGATTCCCCCTCCCCCACCCTCTGCTATGTCCCATCTTCCTCCTCCATTGTCCCTGGCATCCATGGTTGCCCTCCATGCCTTCTGCCCCCCCCCATTCATTTGTTCTGCCAATGAGCTTAATTAGTCTAAATAATCCAATAGCTAGCACAGCTGACACATACCTATACATTACCCAAGTCTGACCCTAGGCATAAACCCCAGTGAGTAGAATGAACATACTATAAAGTAGTACCCAGCTGTGCCCATACAGCTCACTGCAGTCATCAAATGTGCATTTT
>NW_006208977.1:1439678-1441350 GCF_000334495.1 Tupaia belangeri chinensis | reverse complement strand
CATTTCTCTTTTTTCTTTCTCTCAGGCATGCACTTTTATTTTTATTTTTAAAGATACTATAGAAATGAGTGCAAACTAAACAGATAGGTACCTGTATATATGTATAAAATTTTACTTCTGAAAAAGAATCTATAAAAGTAGAAGGTAAAAAGAAGCAAACAAACTTAAAAAGGATTTAAAATCAGTATTACGAAATTAATTTTCTCAAAGGAAAGTAACAATACTTTAATTTGGAGTTGGTTTTCCAGGCTTATTTACATATCTTACTGTGGTCAGTTATATAAAGGAGTTTATTTTAATCTAGAAATCTTCAGTCTTATTTTGTCATTGAATGGTTTAGAATTTGTTTCTCTTCACAGATTTTGCAATATGAAGACATGGTATATCAAGTTATAAATCATCTTTGGTCATCTTTTTCCTCCTGAGTCATAGATAGGAAAGAAAATGTAGTCTGTCCTCTTTCAGGATCAGACATTTGAAGAATTCTAATCAGTTTACTTGAAGGTGGTGAGCTCATTCTTTGAGGGATAAGGAAGATAAATTGCTTAAAATGCTAGGAATCTAACATCTTGAATATCACGTTCATTGCATTCTCCTATTACCATATCCATGTAGACGTCAAACTCATCTGGCTATCTGAAAGGTGATTTGGCAATGGACCACAAAGAAAGGATGAAGCACACCATGTAACCACATGGCATACTAGTTCTCAGGAGCAATGGTGGAGTCTTCTTCTAAAGGCCTACCCTTTGCCTTTCCTGGAGGGGAGGGGGAAAGGGCATTATTAGCAAGATAAAGGAGGAACTGAAAGTCAAGAGAATACTTTACCTTAAGCAATTTTAAAAAGGAAAAATTACAAAAAAATTAGAAGGCAAAGAAAGAAGCAGAGAGACAGAGACATAGAGAAGGCTAGAGGGGCTCCCTAACATTCGAGTTTGGGGCCTGGAGGCTGAATTATCAGTAGAAAATCTTTATTTCTCTTTTTTCTCTGAAATCACTAGTTCTCAGGAACAATGATGGAGTCTTCTTCTGAAGGCCTGCCCCTTGACTCTTCTCTGTAATTTTCTTCTGAAACTTTTTTTTTCTCTCTCTCCTTTCCCCCTTTTACCAAAGAGAGGCATAAACTAACTTATTTGCCAAAAAAACCAAAAAGTTTAGTCTCAATTTGACCTGTTATTCACACAAAGCTCCATAAGAATACTAATTGATTAAGGGGACCAGCAGTTAGCGTAATGGCTATGTCACTGGACCCCATGTAGTCGAACTCAGTTTGAGTCCCAGACCTGGCAGCTTAAACTCATGCTGGGCGCCTGTGTGTGCATGCCCAAGATCCCGAGAGGAGAATGGAGGAGAAGGGATTGCTGCATGGCCTTCCCCACTGGGGTGTCCCAACCCGGGGGGACAGCCGAACAGGTTTCCTGAGTGAAGGAGTGAGAGCCGGGACAAGTGGCGTAGTGTTACAGCACGGAGACGACAGTGTCGTCCGTTTATTGTGAGCAGCACGGTACAGCACGGAGACTACGCAGTGTCACAGCTCTTAAGGGTCGCGTCGTCCACTGTGAGCAGCACGGAGACGACACGGTGTCACAGCTCTTCAGGGTCGTCCGGAGACGATGTAGTGTTACAGCTCTTCAGGGTCTCCCAGGTCGTCTGGAGACGATGCAGTGTCAGC
>NW_006208977.1:1413880-1439555 GCF_000334495.1 Tupaia belangeri chinensis | reverse complement strand
GATATGCAAATTTGAGGGATTCTAGTGGCCAATCAGAGCAAAGTTTCAAAGGTCAGATTTTTTGAAGGGAACCAATCATGGCAATTGTTTGCTCTCTGAGAAACCTCGGCAGACTGGCTGGTGCGCAGCCTCCCACACTGGGGGGGGCGATTTCTCGCTTTCTGTCTCTCTGTCTCTCTGTCTCTCTGTCTTTCTGGCAAGCGCACAAGCCCTGAAGCAAAAACCTCTCCCCAAAAAAAGAATGCTAATTGATTAAATTGGTTTTGCTGGAATCTTTTATAAAGAACTTCAGATTAGACTCTTTAAAATGCTTCCCAAGGCTACTGAGTCAAGTCAGGAACTCACAATCTGACTGTGCCTTTAAGTACCTGTCGTGGAAAGTTTTTTGAGTCTGTCAGAAAGTGACATTCTTTACTTATGTGCCAGGTAGAACTGTTTATGGTATCAGGCAATCTTTCCATGAGCTTGTGTTGGCTTTCTTGAGATCAACCTTAGTTTTTTAGATTTCTGGTAATATCTTCAGATATGACATTCCAGTTAAAGCCTTGGCAATAACCAGTATTTCCAATTTCTGATTCAAGGCAATAGATATTATTGAACTTAAGCAGATAACCATTCTGCCACAAAATAAGAATACTCACAAATACTTTCCAATTTCAGAGGGGTCAGGAAGAAAGAAAAGTATATGTTTCAATTCCTTTTTTTAAAAAAATTAACAAATTGCTGAACCTATCAACAGTTCAAAATAAAACAAAAATTCTTAAATATGGAAAACAAAGCATAGGAGAAAATCAGTAATATTTTAGTCAACAGTCATAAAATTTTATTTCCCCAGTTCAGTCTTACATAATTAATCTCTTTTCTGTTGAATTTGCAGTGTTACTGTAGTTCTGATCTTTCTGTTTAAATCCGGGAAGTTAACATTCAAAGTTATTGATCTTTCCAGACTTATCAGTCCTTACCATAAAGTTGGCCATTTTCTTGGTTGTTTTTTGTTCTCTTATTTCCCTCTTTCTGACTTTAGTTTTCCTGGTTTAGCAGTCCCTTTAGAACATCTTGAAGAGCGGATCTGGTGTTGGTAAATCCTTTCAGGTTTTGTTTATCTGAGAAAGATTTTTTTTTATCTTTTCATCCCATGTGAATGATAGTCTTTCCGGGTATAGTAATCTTCATTGAAATTGTTTTTCACTTAACACTTTGAATATATTTTCCCATTCTTTCCTTGCTTGCATTGTTTCTAGGAGAGGTCCAATGTTAGCCTGATGGGTAACCTTTGTAAGTAACTTGACATTTCTCTCTTGCCAGTTTTAGTATCTTGTCTTTGTGGTTTTGGCCAATCTGGCTATGATGTGCCTTGGAGAAGATCTTAGGTTGATTCTATTTGGGGTTCTTTGTATTTCTTGGGTCTGGATATTTGAATGCCTCTCTAGGTTTGGGAAGTTTTCTTCTAGGAGTTCACAGAATAGATGATCAATGTCCTTATTAGTTTCTTCACCTAGAATACTGATTATCCAGATGTTTGAGCATTTAATGGTATCTAGTATTTTTTGTATTTATTCTAATTTTGGGGGGTTATTTTCTTAGTCTTTTGGTGACTTTTTTTCTAGGTCAGAGGTTTTGTCTTCTACATCTGAGATTCAGTCTTCTGCATGATCTAATCTGCTTTTGATACTTTCATGGGAGGTTTTGATTTCCTGTAATACAGCTTTCATCTCTAACAGTTCCATTTGATCCCTTTTTATAGTGTGTATTTCTTCTTTCAAAGCATGGAAGGACTTCTTTATCTCCTAGAGCTCATTGTCTCTTTTCTCTTGTATCTTCTGGAGTTTGTTGTCTCTTTTCCCTTGTATCTCATTAAATTTTGTCACTATGAATATTCTGAATTCTTTATCTGACATTTCCACTAGTTCTGTTATACTGTCTGTGGATGATGAAGATTTGTTCTTTTACATTGAGAGAGATATATTTTCTTGGTTTTTCATATTTCTTATGCCTCCACAGTGGTTTCTGGTATCTGATGGATTTTATGTTTCTTCCTAACTTCTTGGAGTTAGTTCTGAGCACTCAGAGGCATGCAGGAAGAGGTGATCTTCAATCTCTTTGCAGTTCTGTTCCCTTGATGCTTACCCAGCAACCTGCACTTTTGCCATTGGAACTGGATATTCCAAAGATTTTCCAATTTCTAGAGAACAAGTGCACCTGGGCTGAGCTTCAGGGTTTCAACTGAGGAAGACAAGCGGTCATGCAGTCCACAATTCATGTCATGCACTTCAGGAAACTATGAAGTCTGAAATGATCAGGAGATAGCGGAGGTCCTGCGGCAGTCTCTGGCCCATCCTGGCTGCAGATGCAGGCAGAAGATCCTAGTAAATACACCTGAGAGTTCAGAAGCGTGGAGGAGGAGATGAACCACACTCTCTCTGCAGCAGCATCCTTCTCCCTGCTGCTCACTCTGCAGACTCTCTTTTTTGAATTCTAATTATTTGGTAATGAATTCACTTTTGGCTGATTTATTGGAGACATTTTCTGCCTCTGTAAGCTTGCGTGGTTCCCTTTACTGTGAAGTTCTTCTGTGCCAATTTCTCGCCTCTACTGTGTTTTGCAATGTGGTATCCACAGAAGGAGATTGGAGTTCAGATTTATGAAGAGTTTCTCCCTTTGTGCAGCAGGTTCAGTGAGGGTTGGGATTTCTCTGATCCTAACAGTATTCAGATGTTTGGCTACTGTGCATCTAGACTTGTCTAGATACTCAGTGTGTGGAGACCGAAAAGCAAAATGAGAGAGTAAGGTAAAAGAAAAATATAAAGGAAAAGAAAACAAAGAAAAACTAAGAAAAAAAGCAACAAACCAAAAAAAAAGAAAAAAAATAAGAAGCAAAAAGGAAGGAGAGAAAGAAGGAAGGGGAGAGAAAGATTTCCCTATCTGTCTAGCTTTTTGGGTCTAGAAGGTGAGGTTAGAGAAGAAAAGCTTCTGCTGCCTTGGTCCCTGAAAGGATCAGGACATGCCTCAGATGTAGATGGCTTTGGAAAGGGCCTGTGATTTCTGGGACCAGCAGTTGGCATAATGGCTATGTCACTGGACTCCCATGTAGTTAACTGTGCTTCGAGTCTCGAACCCGGCAGCTAAACTCATGCCAGGCGCGTGTGCGTGTGGGTCCAAGATCCCTAGAGGAGAATTGAGGAGAAGGGATTGTGGTGTGGCCATCCCCCCTGGGGGGTGATTTCTTACTTTCTATCTCTCTGTCTCTCTCTGTTTTTCTGGTGAGTGCACACCCCCTATACCAAAAACCTCTCCAAAAAATGGGCTTGTGATATCGTGTCCTGCCTATTGTTTTGAGTCTGGAAGGTGAAGTTGCAATATTTGTACTTTTAACTTTAATTTTACCCTGTCCCCAGATGAGTTTAAGATTATAGTCCTGAGCTAGAGAGGAGCTAGGGGAAAAAGAAATTTTTCTTCTCTTCTGATGTTTACAAATGAGGTTGAGAGGACCCCCAGAAAATGCAATATCTGATTCATTCTCATTTTATTTCTGAATTATAGAATACTAGAACTAGGTGGTATCTTTAGGTTCTCTAAAGATGAAGCTTCTAGAAAAAAATTGGTAGGAGGGGAGAAGATGGAAAGTCCTGGGAAATTGCCAGATTTGGGGTTGGAGGGATACCCCACCTCCCTCAGTTCCCATCTCTGATCTGTGTGAAGATAAGGAGCTCAGGCTCACTCTATACACCCTGGTTTTGGAAAAGGCTGCTGTGGTCAGAGGGTCCTGTTCAAATATTGCTCCTGAGGCTGAATTCAGATCTGTGATGGGTCTAAGCACTAAGTTTTTAGGGAGCCATCCCTTCTCTATTCTTCCATATCCCACCGATGCAAAATGCAATCAGTAAACTAATTTAAAGCCATTCCAATGATGTTATAGCTATATCTACATTCTGACATATTCTGAAATATCAAATTTCTTCAATGTTTGCTTGTTTTTCTTTCTTGTGATTCCTCTCTTTGCAGGTACCTGAGTACAGTCTTGGATCAATTAATGTACGTGCTAAAAAGGAATTGCTGTCCCTGCACCAAGTTATCCTTCAGCTAATTAACCAAAGCTCAGAGCTAGTCTTTCACTGCAAAGGCTAAACACTGGCTCCTCTGAGTAATCAGAGGTGATCAGGCTTGGAAGGACTGACACACTGAAACCAGATAGCACACAAGACTGAGAAAGAATTCAAATCTAGTAATTTACAATGATAAACCATTGTCATTGTCACAATGACTGGAAAACTCAGAGTGTATGTGATCAGCACATTCTCTCCCCATAGGCAAAACCAAATACAATTAGACCAAGTTATAATCAGAAGGCTGCTCGCCCAATGTGGAGCCCAGAGGAAGTCGTTGAATCAGTTGCTTCAAGGCATCTAGCTGACTTCTATATGCTGGCATGGGAAATACCATTGCATACCTCCAGTTTGCTCCATTTGCTATGTTTTTAAGATGGACCAACTACACCGCTGATTGAAAATTGTTTAGCTATGTAAATACACTCAAATTATGAGTATCTGGAAGGTATTCTGTCTGTCCCAGTTAATTTTATGCCTGTGATTCAATCATGCATTATTCTTTTAAAAAATATTTATTTATTTGTTTATTTATTTATTTCATGAGAGAGAGAGAGAAATAAGCACCCACCTGAGAACTGAACATGGATCTTCCACGTGGTTTCCAGCATTGCAGGGTTGTACTTCTGCTGCATTGCTATTACCGGGCCTCCTTGCACCTTACTCCTAAATTGTGAATCTCACAGGCACTTCTTCCATTTTCTGATTAGTTTTTTGATGGGATATGGGGCAAGATGATGCAGAAGAGGGAATGATAACTTGTAGCTCCCCAGAAAGATAGCCTTTCTCTTCACTGCCAAAGAAGGTAACAGATATTATTATAGTCATTTAATTTCTGACAAGCTTGGGAACAGAATTAAAATATTACTTTATCTATATGCATCAGTTGAGCACCTACTGTGTGATGGCTATTGTTCTATGTTTAGGGTAAGGGGACCACAGTGGTTTTGTGTTCAAAGAGCTTTCATTCTAGTGTGGGAGACAAACAATGTAGGAATAATAAAAAAAAAGAAGTCAATGCATTCTAATGTCAGATAGAGACAGAATTAAAATAAGATTGCATGATGACAGAACTCTCTCTGAGAAGGTGACATTTGAGTTGAGACTTGAGTGATGAGAAGAAACTAAATGTTCAAATAGTCCAGGAAAAGCAAATCCAAAGGAAGTGAAATGACTGGTACAAAGATTGCATGTCAACGCACAGAAAGAGACTAAGAGTAAGAGTTTAGATTTTAAGAACAATGGGAATTCTCCTTGAGAGTTCTGAGCAGATGGCTGACAGTCCATGATTTGTGATTGAAAGTGGCCATCCTCACTGCTATGTCAAGTATGGTGGTCGGGAATTAAAAGGGGAAGTTAGTTCAAATCTTGATTTCCAGTTGTGTGCTCTTTTCTTTATATTATCTGCCCTCTTCTCTGTTCAGATTAATTCAGTTAAAAAAGAAAAACAAAGATTCAAGTTGTTATTTGCTGAAGTTGTAGCATTTAAACTTCTGGTTGATTGAATAAATGCTTTCTTTTGTTGGTGGACTATTGTGATATCATGCAAATATAGCCTTTGTCTGGCAAGTATTAGAACTTGCTCTGAATTACTTACATTTATTGGAAAAAGGAGACTGAGTGAAGGTGGCTTAGCTAAGCTTGTTTGAGATTAAGTTTTCAATTTTAGGAGCCAAGGACTATTTTACAGAGATTCCCATTAAGTTAATAAAGTTTTAATAAATAATTATTTTAACTTTATTTATTTGTAGTTGATCTGTTTTCAAAATTACGATGGGTAATAACCCTTTTTCATATCCACTTAATGAATTCTGGACCAAAAGATTTGGCTTAAGTTTGAGGAAGATTTGGTGCCTTGAACAGCCATCCACCAGGAGATTTGTGCCTATTTAGGAATGATCAAAATAAGAATCAAAGATTGTACTTGGTTATGCATGTAGTTTCCCATAGGAGTTCAGAGATTGTATACAGAGATCACAAATATTTATTGACATCAACTGCTACCACTCAGAAGGTCCCTCCAATATGGCCTAAAATGAATGATGAGACTTCACTATTTATTGCCCCTTTTAGAATTTCAAAAAATTATTTTTTCCCCTCAGAAGCTTTATTCCCAATAATTTTGGCTCTTTATTTATTTTAGATTTTTTGTTTGTTTGTTTTTGCTATTGTGTGCTCACTGGAGAGAGACAGAGAGAGAGAAAGTGAGAAATCACCTCCTCAAGGGATGACCACGATGCAATCCCTTCTTCATTCTTCTCTCAGGATTTTGGGCACACATGCACATGCACTTGTCATGTTTTTCAGGCCACCATGTCTGGGACTCACACCATGAAGTTGGCCATGTTGGATCCAGCAGCTTAACATGCCTCTTGCTGGCCAGTCTTTTCTTTCTTCTCTTTTCTTCTTCTCTTCTTCTTCTTCTTCTCTCCTTTTCTTCTTCTTCTTCTTTTTCTTTTTCTTTTCTTCTTCTTATTTTTTGTCCAGTTGAAGCAAGATTGATTAAAATATTCTTCTAGTTTTAGATGTGAGCACTTGTTCACTATATTGGTCTCCCTTGCTGAGATTGTCTCACCAGTTTTTCTACCACAGGCCCATAGAAGACCAGTTTCTCATACAAAGTAGGACAACCTTTGAACTAGGTCATAACTAGTGAGAACATTGTTTGAACACACTCCTTTGAGGGTTTACAGTAAAATCTGGGAGAACAGGAGCTGCCATAGTCTAATCTAACCACTGGGAAAGAATAAATTACTGCTCTCTGTCATGCACATGACCTTCACCCCAGTGATATTTTTGAAATAATGACAAGAGTCTGTCAGTGGTATCTATGAGAGAGTTAAAACAGAATTTACAATTTACAATACCCTTGGATGCAGCTTAATGTCTTGAGATAAATTTGCAGTTCAAATGATCACGAGTCTGAAATTCCTCCAAAGGAGTCATTCCATTCAGAAAAAAATAGTCAAATGGCGTCTAAAGTTGGATAGAACAGTCACTTAGCTGTTCGTCTGACTGAATTTTTGTATATGGATATAATATGTGAATTTGAGACATCTGGTCTGCGTTGAATATGTGCTTAATTTGTATCATTTTGTTATTTCAGTCAAATAGTAGATCCTACAGCACATATCAGTGAGTGGTAGACATAGGCATGTATACACAATTATTGCTCCGTCCAATGTAAACCAAGTTTTAGAACATTACCTCTTTGCTCTAATGAAGTTTGTTGGCAGCTCTTGACTGACAGACACTAATGTAGAAAATGTTTTAATGAAATTAAAATTTATCTTTGCCAATGTTCTTAAGGCCTGTGAGATAAAGTACCCTAAAAATATGTAACTACAGACCCAATTATTTACTGCTTATAAGAAACACATATTAAATATAAGCCAGATAATCATTAATCATAAGAAAGCATGAGTGACTCTATTAGCATCAGAAAAAATAGACTTCACGACAAGGAGTATTATCAGGGATAATTGCAAGGTGATAAAGTCTAAATTTACAGAATAAAAATGAGAAACATAACTGCACAATTATAGTTGAGAATTTTAATTATTCTCTTTGAATAATTGATAGAATAAACAAATAATACACAATAAGAATACAGAAGATGTGAGCAATACTATAATTCAACTTTACCCTATTGACATTTACAACAGAAGGCTATCCCACCATGGTAAAATACACATTGTTTCCTAGTGGATATAAAACATTTACCAAGATTGCTCTTATCCTGGGCCATAAAGTCAGTCCTAATATGTATGAAAATATCTAATATCCAGCATCTGTTATTTGACCACAATGAAATTAAATTAAAAATCAAACAAAAAAGATAGCCAGAAAATTCCTAAATATTTATAAAACATGCCATATACCCCCAAATAACTTTTGCATTAAAAGAAGAAATCATAAAGAAAATATTTCAAATTACATGGTAAAGGAAAATACAACATAATAAACGCAGCAAAAATAAAATTGTTAAGAAAATTTATAGCTTTTAATAATGCTTATACTAGGAAAGAAGAATCATTCAAAATCAATCATCTAAGCTTCCATCTTTAGGCACTAGGAAAAAATAGTGAATTAAACTAAGAGAAATAAAGAAGTTGTAAAGTTATCAGAAACCAATGAAATACAAAATGAGCACATAATAGGGAAAAATTCATAATATCAAAAATAGGTTGGGACCAGCAGTTAGTGTAATGGCTATGTCGCTGGACTCCCACGTAGTTGACCACTGTTCAAGTCCTGGACCTGGCGGCTTAAACTCACGCCGGGAGTGTGTGCGTGTGTGCCCAAGATCCCAAAAGGAGAATGGAGGCGAAGGGATTGCGGTGTGGCCATCACCCCTGGGGGGTGATTTCTGGCTTTCTATCTCTCTGTCTCTCTCTGTCTTTCTGGTGAGCGCACGCGCCCTATAGCGAAAACCTCTCCAAAAAAAAAAAAGAAAAAAATTGGTTCTTTGAAAGATCAATAAAATTGAAAAACCTCTAGTTAAATAACTGAGAAATTGATACTCCTCTAACTAGACCAATGAAAACATGAGGAACTACAAATTACTAATTTCAGAAATGAAGAGGAGTATCTTTAGACTCTTTAGATATTAAGAAGATAAGGAAATATTATGAATAAATTTATGACATTACATTTAACAACTTAGATGACATGGGAAAAATGATCAAAAGACACACATTGTCAAAACTGACACAAGAAGAAACAGAAAGTGAACATTTAAAAATATATGAAAGTGGGAACCAGCAGTTAGTGTAATGGCTATGTCGCTGGACTCCCACGTAGTCGACCGCGGTTTGCGTCCCGGACCCGGTGGCTTAAAACTCATGCTGGGCACGTGTGCGTGCGTGCCCTAGATCCCAAGAGGAGAAAGGAGGAGAAGGGATTGCGGCGTGGCCATCCCCTCTGGGGGGGTGATTTCTCGCTTTCTGTCTCTATGTCTCTGTCTGTCTGGCGAGTGCACGCGCCCTATAGTGAAGAAAAAAAAAACTCTCAAAAATATGTGAAAGTAAATTTTTTTTAATTGCTGGAGGGTGCATGCAGTGGCCAGAGAGAGACGTGGGTGGTGGAATGGAGAGGGAGAAAGAACACCTCAGTGGGGCTTGATCACACCAGAATCCTTTCTCCTTCATTACTCTATCCCGTTGGGATTTGGGCCACACATGTACCCCTGCCCTGTGTGTTTTTCAAGCCACCAGGGTAAGGATTTGAACCATGGTTGGTCATATGAGACCTGGCTCTTTTAACAACTAGGCAATGAGTCTGGCACATGAAAAAGTAAATTTCATTCAAAATAAAAATCCTGCCTCAAAAAATACTCCACTCAGAGATTTGGGTTTGAATCCTGGAAGAGCCTGAACAGGCTGATGGTGTTCCCTGAAACCCTAGCTAACTAGGGGGCAGGAGATTGCAAGCAGGATCCTGTCAAAAAAACTTATTCCCCAACCCCCCATTCTCTCAGTCAGTCTCTCTCTCTCTCTCTCTCATAAAAAGAAAAGAAAACTCCATGCAAGATGGTTTTACTAGTGCATTTTATCAAATGATTGAAGAAGAAATAAAAAACAGTTTTATACAAACTATGAAAAGGTGAGACTATCATAACCCTGATACCCAAGCCAAACAAGGACATTACAAAAACAAAAACCTGAAACCGAAACAAACTATAGACCAGTACTCATCATGAATTCTCATATGTCTGAATAAATGAGGGGGTTTCCAAAAAGTTCACGGATAGAGCCTGTTCAGAGAAAACTGTGCATAAACTTCAAATTTTTTTACATAAAAAATGACTTGAATTTCATTTCTTGTGAACTTTTTGAATTTCTCTCATAATAGAATTTAGCAGTCACTACAAATGAAAGCGCATCATAAAAGTTTTTTTTTTTCCCCTTTGAGAATATACAACTAGTTCAACATTCAAAAATAAAGCAGTTACTTTCTCACGGTAACAAAATAGAGGTGCAAATCTCACAATTGTCTCATTTTATGCAGAAAATGCATGCAATTACATTTTAAAAACCCACTCATTATAAAAAAAAAAAGTCTTACCAAGCTATAAATGGAAGTAAATCTTAACCTGATAATGGGGAACTATGAAAATCATGCAACTATCGTCATCATTAGTTGTGAAAAAACTGATCACTTCGTTTTTGAGACTGGGAACAAAACAAAAGATATCCACTATCCTAAAATTTGTGCTTATATTACCGTGATGCTCTTTTATGGGCATGCATGTTCATTTTATTTTATTTTATTTTTAGGAATTACTTTAACTTTATTTATTTATTTACTGATTTTAATTTTGACCAGTGAGAGACAGAATTAGACAGACAGACAGAGAGAGAGCGTGAGAGAGAAAGTGAGAAAGCAAGTCTCCAGGTCTAGGACTCAAACTGTGGTCGGCCATGTGGGAGTCCAGTGCCCTTCACTATCACGCCACCTGCTGATCCCTGTGTATTCTATTTTTTAAACCACCCGTGTTCTGACCATTCCACATACTGCTTTTATTTTTTATTTATTTGTTTGTTTTGTGCTGCAGGGTGTGTGTGCTCACTAGAGAGAGACAGAGAGAGGGAGAGAGTATGTGTGAAGGAAAATGAGAAATAACCCCCAGGGGGTTATTCTCTCTGGAATTTGGGCACGCATGCACATGCCCTCAATGTGTTTTTCAGCTGCAGGGCTGGGACTCAAAATGCACAGTTGGCTAAGTGGGATCTAGGCACCTGAATCACCTCAACACCTGACTGACCCACAGGTTTGCACACTTTAGAACTTTGTAAAAATTCGATCTTACCAAAGGTAGTTTTGGGATTTTATTTTTTTTTCAGTTGATATTACACTTCTAAGGTACATCTATGTTGTTGCTATAGCTCTTACATCAGATTGTGATACCATAATTTCTCCAGCATGTTCTACATGTTTAAATTGTTTCTGCTTGTTGTTATAATCTCATTGGTATTTAAACAAAATACAGAATATCTTGGTCTAAGCTTGTGATTAAGGACAGAAAATTGCATGAGGTTATCAACACTGAACATTCAAGTGTTCTATTACATCATATTTGACAGTTCTCCCTCTGGCCTCGGGAATTGTCTAATCAAAACAAAAATGTTTTATCCTTCCCCAAACTTCCTATCAATCTAGATAGTTTCTGCCAATAACACATATGTTGGACTTATACTCTATGTCATGGGGCTGGACACTTTGGGGCCTTAATGTGTCTGTGCAGGTAGCCTAGAGTGATGAGGAACATTTCTATAACACCTCAGTCCCTTATAGCATGGACCCCCCAACCTTCCCAGCACCAGGGATTGGCCTTGTGGAAGACAATCTCTCCATGGAGATCAGGAGCTGGTCCTGGGATGACCCACGCACACCACATCCACCATGCATCCCATTCCCCCCACCACCACCACCACCACATTGCACCATACGATGAAGCAATCACACAACAGCAGGGTTTCCGTTATTCACGAGAATCGAACACAGCTGCTGTTCCGACAGGAGACAGAGTCCAGGCATCAAGGCCAGCAATGGGGAGTGGCTACAAATGCAGAGGAAGCCTTGCTTACTCACCTCCGCCCCCTCCTTTTCCACATGGCCAGTCCCCAACAGGCAATGGTCTGTTTCCCAGGGGTTGGAGACCCCTGCCTCTTAGGAAGGAGGTCTAAGAAATGGCCCATTCTACTCTAGTGGTGAATAAAATGATCAAATTCTAGATGTGAATAGGGTCTGAGGTATAATGTGGTTTCTTTTTAATGAATGAAGAAATTGAATCCTGGAGAGAGAAAGTAATAAAGTTATGAAGGTTAGTAGAAGCTTAGCAAAGACCCGAATGTCTTCAGGGTGAGTGATGGTCTCTAGATAACCAATTAGCATGCAAATAAGTTACATGGGAGAGAAAATGCATGAACCTGCCAGGATCATTAACACATTAACGGAATTACCCTTATTAGATTGGCTCACTGCTACCTAGCAGAGAGCAGGCCTGAGGGAAAGGGTCGCTGGAAGGGTCAATCCCGACAGTTTCTTTAGTGTGTCTTATTGTCTGGGAATGGCAGGCCCAGGGGATAGGCCTGGAGAGTGCTTTAGGGATGGATCCCAAAAAGGCAAAGAAAAACACAGGCTACCTTGAGGCTGGGGTTGTTGCAGAAGCTTAGGGCAGGGATCAGCATCAAAAAAAGAGAGAGGAGACTGTTTCCAGGTGTGAGAAAGTGTGCTCATTCTGTGTTTGCAGAAATATTCTGTGTGCAGGGAGAGAAATAGCTGCTTCGTACTCTTATTTGGAGTGGGATGTGATGAGCACAATGCCAAATACCTGAAGAAATCTTCAGGCCCCATGTTCTCTTCATTCCCACATTCCTTCTTCGTCGTCTCTTGTTCTCACACCGGCACCTCCTTCTTCCTCATTGCTCCTGTCCTCTTCAAAGTCTTCACCATGTCCATGTTGAGTTTTGCCAATTTTCACAACTAGTCTACTTGGCTTGGCCCTCCCTTCATCCACAGCACCTGTCCATTGCAGCAAATTCATCATTCTACTTGATGTTCAAAATTCTACTGTGGCTGGCAGCCAGTGGGTGGTGTGGTTGTAAGGCACTGGACCCCACATGGCCAGATTTGCAGTTTGAGTCCCAGACCTGGTGGCTGAAAATTTTAGGCATATATGCATGAGTGCCCAAAATCCTGAACTGAGAATGGAGGAGAAGGGATTGCTGTATGGTCACCCCCCAGAGGGGCTGATTTCTTCTCTCTCTGTCTGTCTCTCCAGTGAGTGCGTGTGTCCTATGGCAAAAACTTTAAAAATTAAGAAAAACGTCTACCATGACTCCTTAGTAGCACACATATCCAAATGTTTCTGCTTCTCAGGAAAAACACATAACAAAATGTCATTAATAATAGTAGTCAACTCACCCATAGGTGCTTGCTCCAGTCAGCTAGTCTCCCTGAAGTCTTCTGTCATGATCCAGCCCTATGCTGACCAAGTCAGGCCTCAGTGTCTCTGCTCAGGTTGTGTTTCTGGTGTGGCCATGTGCAGTGCACACCCTCCCTGCCCTGACAACCACATCGCACCTCAGCGTCTCTGCTCAGGTTGTGTTCCTGGTGTGACCATGCACAGTGCACACCCTCCCTGCCCTGACAACCACATCGCACCTCAGCCACTCTGCTCAGGTTGTGTTCCTGGTGTGACCATGCACAGTGCACACCCTCCCTGCCCTGACAACCACATCGCACCTCAGCGTGTCTGCTCAGGCTGTGTTTCTGGTGTGGCCATGTGCAGTGCACACCGTCCCTGCCCTGACAACCACATCGCACCTCAGCCACTCTGCTCAGGTTGTGTTCCTGGTGTGACCATGCACAGTGCACACCCTCCCTGCCCTGACAATCACATCACACCTCAGCATCTCTGCTCAGGTTGTGTTCCTGGTGTGACCATGCACAGTGCACACCCTCCCTGCCCTGCTGCTCCAACTCAAGCTCTGTCTTGTCAGCTGGATCATTGTTGACCTTTCCAATACATTTTCAGTTTTTTAAAAGCCAATAAATAATGAACCAAATGAAGGAAGAATAACTACTATTTATTTGGGGCTGTGTAAAGCAGGCATTGTTCTAAATACTTCCTATAACTCATCTCATTGAGCTCGCTGGCCGACTGCTGACCAAAGTTCTGTCATTATTCCCATTTTACAAGGAGGGAAACTGTAATTGGCAGAGGTGGCCTTAGAGCCAATGTTTAACTCCCAGCTGCTTCAGCTGCTACGACGTGCCACCTCCCCGTGTTATTCTCTATATGAATCACAGCCCATAACACACCTTTTACGCAGTTGTCTAGTTGCCTTGGTGTGATCTACATCCTCTCTCAAGGCAGCAGTATTCTTCCGTGTGGACCAGGAAGTGCCTGGCCAGTGCTATAAATGCCATTTTTCTGTATTAGCCCTTCGAATGTCTTTATTTAATTCAACGGTATTTATCAGAGATGCTGCCTTAATTTCTTCGAGAAATGACATAGAGCGCCAATAAATACATATAATGTATTCATGCAAAGGAAGTAGTGTTTTACCCTGTGGGTTATGAATGGCTTAAATAGGGGTGTGCCATGGTTGATTAATTTTTATTTATTTTTATGGAAATTTCTCTTGGGCCTGGCCATGCCTGGAGGCTATGGGAGCTAGATCCTACATGACTGATCCTATAGTTCAATACCAGCCCTGGCAGTTTGAAAAACACACTGGGCATGTGTGGATGTGCCCCACATACCAACAGAATTAGAAAATGGAGGCAAACGGATTGAAGCATGACCATGCCCATGCTCCACTGGGGAGTGCTTTTCCCTCTATACTAATTATAGCAGACTGTCTTCCTGCCTCTCCCTGGGGAGTACACATATTTTCTGGCAAGAAAAAAAGAAGAAAGAAAGACAAAGAAAGAAAAAAAAAGAAAGAAAGGAAGGAAGAAAGAAAAAAGAAAGGAAGGAAGGAAGAAAAGAAAGAATAAAAAGAGAAGAGAAAGGAAAAGAAGAGAAAAAAGAAAAGATAAAAAGAGAAATTTCTCTTTTGTAGCTCTGTGGAGGATAGACTGGAGGGGAAAACAATTGTGACTAAAATAACAGTTACTGTGATCCTGACCCTGTTCTCTCTCAAAAAGTCAATAAAACTATTGATATATATATATATACACACACATACATGAGACAACTAAAAAAGTTCATGAAAAATGGAATTAAAATATAATTTTATTTTGGTGCAAGAAATTTTAAATCCATGCATGGTTTTTCCTTTATAAAAATATCTTCTGTAGGGGATATGTGCCCATCAGAGACCGAGACAGAGGGAGAGAGAACGTGAGGAAGCATTTCCCGTGGGGAATGCTCATACAACAATCTTGTCTCCTTCACTTTTTGTTCCTTTCAGAATTTTGGTAACATAGACGCATGTGCCGGGCATGTTTTCAAGCTGCTTTTCTTCCTTCCTTCCTTTCTTCTTTCTTCCTTCTTTCTTTTCTTTTTCTTTTTTCTTTTTTTTATTTTCTCTCTTTGCTGCTGTGTGAGAAACTGAAACTGTAGTCACCCATGTGGGATTCAGTCAACTTAACCACCATGCCACTGGCTAGCCCATACTTTTTACATAATAAACAATTTCCATGAACTTTTGGAAGACTCCCCCCCTCCCAGATATATGCATATGTATTTCCTGCATACCTTTTGACCTTAATCTATGAAGGTAATTTTTCTTATGAAGATCTTTTGGTTCCATAATGAATTTGTGTTGCTCATTTTTTATTGCTTTAAGGTCTGCTGTATAATAGGCAGTCTTATTAGCAAGAACGGACACAGTCGGTACCACAGTCACAAATAAATAAATCCTGACCTCTCGGGAGATTAACAGACAACCATTTCTTTCTGACCCGCACAAGGTGCAGGGTGAGTCTGGAAGCTCTCAAGTGTTCTGGCCGCTTCCAACTAAATATTCTGCCCTCATACCATGTGGTCTTCAGGATCACTACGCAAAAGAGCACTTAGGGATGCTTTTAAATACCTCGGCCCAAAGTGAAAGACGTCACTTCTACTCTCACATTTCACTTTCTGAAATCATTTATGGAACCCTACCTATGTGGGGCTGTAAAGTGTCCCAGGTAGATTAACAAGGGCAAATGTTATCAGTGTCTATTTCAGCTTTCCATAAATACCTAATCAATGAACAAAATCTTACAAATTACAAATGTAAAGGGCCCTTGATATTCAACATTTGATACTCATGAACACTGTGGCATGTAATTTCTCTCAGTAAAGTTCTTTTTTTAAAAAAAAAAACTTGCCAGAGAGGGCATGAGTTCTGCAGATAGAGATTGAGAGACACACACACATAGAGAAAGAGAGAGAGAGACAGAGACAGAGAGAGATGGAAGGAGAGAAAGAAAACACCCCCCAATTTGGGGTGATCACACTATGACCCCTTTTCTTTTATTTCTCCATCCTGTTGGTATTTTTGAGCATATGCATACCTGTGCTCAGAGTATTTTTCAAACTGCCAGGGCCAAGATTTGAACTGTGGTCATTCATGTGGAATCCAGCTTCCTTCATCACTAGGCTACAGGCTGGCCCCCTCATCGAAGTTATTCTAAGGTGGTGTAGGGTCTTTTTCTTCTTATTGATCACCACCAGTAGTAGTTGCCTGTGAATTCCTTGAGATTAAAGCGGCCTTTCATGGTTCCAGAAGGTTATAGAGAGAGAGAGAGAGAGAGAGATGCTATGGGGCGTCTGCACTTACCAGGAATGGTCATGCCACAATCCCTCCTCCTCGTTCTCCTCTTGGGATTTTGGGCATGCACACAGACACACCCAGTGTGAGTTTCAAACTGGAGAGTCTGGGACTAGAACCATGGTTGGCCATGTGGAAGTCCAACAATGTAACCATTACGGCATTTGCTGGTCTCCAGAAGACAGATTTTTTACAACATTTTCTGGAGTTACTGAGTAGATGTTGGCCAGCAGAACCCAGTGAAGCCCCAGAGAGAGGTAGGAGGTGGGGCTGAGCCAGGCTGCTACTAGATCACTCCTTCAGCTCCTCTGTCTTTTAGCCTTTGTGCTTCAAATTCTTGGCTCAGAAGGATTACAAATTGCTACATGGCATGAATCTTCCAGGTTACTTTCAAATAATCAGAACCACACATGTTAAATTCTTGAATGCTCTACTGTCGAGCTATAGTTTGGGGGAGGGGGCTTCTTTCACTTAGAGTGTTTGACTTCAATTTGCCCTTTCTTAGATTATGTCAAAGCAACAAGAAGAAAAATGAATAACTAACTTAGTGCTTCAGCAGTTTACGTGTTCTTTTATTACCCCTGAAATAACCGAAGAATTAATCAACAGAAGAGGGCCAGAGGTGCTGCTGCCATTTTGTCCAGTACAGCCAGTGAAGATTTGTAGGGCTTTCTTTGTAGTGGAAAACTTGGTTAGTTAATGAGTGGGCAGATCCATAGCTACATGGCAAGCAAGATTCCTACCATCGCCCCTCACTCATGCACTGGTGGGTGAGGGAAAATGATCCATGTGCCCGGTAATGAAGGTATAGTGTAAGGCTGCATTGCTAAGCTGGCCGCTCTCAAGGATTGCAACACTGTCTATCAAATTAGTAGCATAAAATTCCTAGTATCTTCCTTTTGTACCAGTTTACTTCCCAAAGGGCAGTGGAGGCAATGTTTCCCCAACTGATTGACTTGGGTGTTTTTTGCTTTTTTGTTTATTTACTTCCTGCTGTGCATTTTGACACTTTAGATCAGAAAAATAACAGCAAGCTTAGAAGCTGATGATGACACTCTGGAAAGCATCCAGAGTGAGTCTGTTTAGGACAGTTTAGAAATAGGCAAAGGTATGAGGTACGCAGAAATCATTGTTTCCTATTGCAGAGGTCATTTGCATGGAAACTACATTACTAATTGGTTTAACTTGGCACTCACATCAGCGTAGTGTCATGTCTTCTTCTTCAAAGTGTTCCAGGAACAATGGAGCCATTTCTTCCATGAAGTTCTCACTGAGATTCTAGGGCTGTGCACAGAAAAGTCCAGAGGCCCTTTTTTTGTTCCTCTGTCTGGGGTATAGTTTGTGGCTTTGGGGAAGGCTCTGTGCTGACAGCCCAGCTCCTCTGATCTCAGCCTGTGACCTAAGAGGTAACCCCAGGCACCAGAGGGGTTGTGTACCTCACCCAAGGCTCTTTCTGGGGAACAAGATCATCAAGACATTTAAAGTCCCCTCAGAAGAACAAAGAAATGGCAAGAACCCTGAACATGAGGGAGGGCTGTGGGTACTCCAAAGGCTGAGAGTGGGAGAGCATTTCAGGGCAAAGGACATGAGGCTGGCCTGGAAGCTGCTGTGAGCTCCAGACTCCTTCATGCTTCTCCTTCAGCACTATGGAAATGGACCTGCCCCAGAGCTTCTCCTGCAGGGCACCTGAAAAGCTGAGTTGCAGGGGCCTATTTTAAAATGCAGACAAAAGATGGCTCTCCATGTATGCATACAATGGAATATTATTCAACCTCTGACACATGCTACAACATGGATTGACTTTGAAGGCTTTGCACAAAAAGATGAGCACTGGATGAATTCAGTAACACAAGGTTCCTGGTGTGGTTACATGCATAGGGACAGAGCATAGGATGGTGGTGCCCAGGGCTGATGGGATGGAGGAATGGGGAGCTAGTGGGGACAGAGTTCCAGCTGGGGAGAGAGAAAGAGCTCTGGATGGGGAGGGGGTGGCGATGGTGGCACAGCAATACAGATGTGCTGAATACCACTCGGCTGTACACCACTCGGCTGTATGTTGATAATGATTAACACGGTAAATTTCATGTTATGTGCATTTTACCACAGTTACAAAAAAATAAAAGATCTCTTAATACTTGGTTAAGGTTGACCATCCTGGAAGATTAAAGTCAGGTAAACGAGGAAGAGAAGGAGAAGAGGTGCTTATAGAGAGTGGAACAGGGAGGGTGAAAGTCCTCGTGGCCACCAGGCAATTTGAAGGTGCCGAGTGAGATATTGTTAATGGGGGACTTGGGTGGCAAAGCAACAATGCCACCTGTATGAGTCTGACCGAATGAGAAGACACTGGGTTTGTGTCCAGACACCTCCCTGAACATGCCAGGAACACATGTGCTCAGGATTCTGGCTGGTTGAGGCTGAGGTGAACCGTGATGTGAAAGTCCTTTTGGGATACCTCTCTCTCTCTTGTTCATGAAAGAAACTTAGAAAGAAATTTGGTGAGATAGTCTATGAATTCTGAAATGTTAGGTAATGACTTTGCTGCTGCTCTCTTCATAGTTGGGCTCTGGCTCCTCTTAAAAAGGAGAGCTTGATAGGAAGAGAATGGAGAAGAAAGAATTCCGAGTGGCCATTCCTCCTAGGGGTTGATTTCTCACTTCCTCTCTCACTCTCTCTCTGTCTCTCTCCAGTGAGAACACATACCCTATGGCGGAAAACAAACAAATCAACAATAAAACTGAAATAAAATTTTAAAACATGAAAAAAAGGGGGAAGGATTGATTTGTCTTTAGGAGTTTGGTTTCTGTTTTATTTTTAGTTTTATTTTCTAATGAATGCATTAAGGGGTAAGTATTTCTCTATAGCTTTGGACACACCAGATTTGACCTGGAAGTTTCTCAGTGTAGCAATTTTGAAATACAGTAATTCGTAAATACAGATTTGTTTCATTTTTGTTTTTAAATACCCCATGAAAGGGTCACTGAAGGGGCCAGCCCCATGGCCTGGTAGTTGAAGGAGCTGGATTCTACATGACCTCGTGGCTGAGGGAGCCAGATCCCACATGGCTGACTTAGTAGTCTGAATCCTGGCTCCAGTGTGTGCCTGTGCCCCAAATCCCAATGGGATGGAGAAAAGGAGGAGAGGGGATTATAGTGTAACTCCATCCACTGGGGGTGCTTTCACTCTGTCTCATCATCTCTCTCTCTCTCTCTCTGGTCAATGTACACACCCTCTGACAATTAAATAACAAAGAGTCTGTTAAGGTGTATCTGTAACCTGCACAGCAGCTACTGCTCCAGGGACTGTTACGGGTGGCAGTGGGATGGAGTGGTTGCAAAAGGGTGGGGATGAAAAACAGATCTGGACGAGGATGACTAGGGAGGCAGAGATGGAGAAAATGAAGCAGTGCCGAAAGACACAAGATTGGTTAGTCTCCCGGCTATAGGTGAGTCTCTACCACTCAGTACTGCTAATGCAGAGGTGAGCAGCAGTGTGAATTAACTGGAGACCCTTCTCCTCCTGAAGGTTGTCTCGAGTCCTCTGGACTCACACAGAGTCTGTTCCCCCAGCACTGACATATTTTTGCTCTTGTCTTCTCCTTCATTCCTTTGCCATTTGCCTTCTTTTTCTTTAATCTAGTCTAGCCCGCAATTCCTAGCCTGTCCATGACACCACTTTTATTTTTCAATGCTGTTGCATCTTCCTTCCTGTATATCTTACCTGTAATTTCTAAGGATTTTGGATGGGAGGGTGAGGCAGTTCTAGTGGTTAGTTTGAGGGTGCTGAGTGAGTAATAGTTAATGGGGGACTGGAATGGCAACGCAATAATGCCACCTTTATGAGGCTGATCCAACGAGAAGGCATTGGGTTTGTCTCTGGAGACAAACTGTATCATGGCTGAGCCTCTCAGTCATTCTGTAGAACTTAAGTGCATTCTCATCTAGGCTCATGTTTTAGGAAATCATTTTTCATTGCAAAGATAAAATTGGTTGTGGGATGATTATTTCAGAGGTCTGGGCAGTTATTCCTGGAGAGGGTCTGGGGTTGTTTCTCTAAAAGAGATGACAGGATCTCCTGTAGGGACCTCTACTCTGCCTGTCTTTTGCTTGAGATTTGCCAAGACTTTATATGGAAACTCTCCTCATTCTCCACACTCCTCCTGTGGGGAGGGTGGATGACTAATGTCTCCCGAATTTATGTAACAACAACTTAGACACTTCTGAAGTATGGCTCTCAATATTCTATTTAACACCGAGCTTTCTAACTCTTCCTCTCATGACTATTTCTATTTCAGGGAAAAGCTCCACGTTGTTCAACCCACAGCTGACGAGTCTCCAGGTTCAGGGACTCTGCACACCACTTCCTATCACTGGGCTTGCCTCCCTTCTGCTCTTTCTCGTGGCCTTTCCCACAGGTGACCCCACCACCCTTTGGGCCTTGGTCACTGTTGAAACCTCCTTTCTTGCTTGGCCTACTTAAGTTTGTCCTCTAAACAGTAGCTGGTTTTGTGTTTTAGATGATTCCTTTATACTATTACAAACAATTACCTAAGAAATACGTGCTTCCAAATGTAAGCTGTTTCATAAAGAAAAAAAGAAACAAGTGTCTTTCTCTCTTTCCACACCTGCGAGTTCATTAACATAATTGTCGTCTTTCCCCCCCACACACACACCTTCTGTTTTATACCCATTGAAACACTTCACCTTTACATATTTTTTTCTACTTTTAACATAAATGAGATCACGCTATAGACAGTCTTCTGCAGGTTTCCCTTTTCAGCCCAACACATACTTCTGAGGTACAAATCACAGCTCTGTCCTCCTCCAGCCATCTCTGGCTTCCCCTTTGCCTTTGGTTACCCTGAGGGCCACACTCCTTAGCTCTCTGGCTTCTTGCCTATTTCTCCAGCTTCCTGTCAGTCCCTTCTGCACACCTACTCGAGCAACGCGGGCCCACTTTCTGTTCCTTGAATGCCCCCTCTCTTATGCCTGTCTCTTTGGGGATGAATGTAGTTCTTCT
Source organism: Tupaia belangeri chinensis (assembly GCF_000334495.1). Taxonomy (NCBI): domain Eukaryota; kingdom Metazoa; phylum Chordata; class Mammalia; order Scandentia; family Tupaiidae; genus Tupaia; species Tupaia belangeri. Next base: position 1,418,164 of record NW_006208977.1, on the reverse strand, counting down.
TGAATTTCAACCCTGCTTGTCTGTCTCCCTCCCCCTCACCTTTGAGGACTTAATGGAAGTGTCACTTCCTTCCTCCCAAATCCTCTTTGGCAGTCCTTCCTCTGTCTAAGACCCCTGGTGATTACAGAGCCTACTGCACTGGGTTTTAGTGGAATTGTCAGAGTCCCCATGAGTCTATAGGTTTTGTGAGGCCACAGGTCATATTTTTTGGAGAGTCAAGTCCTATATGGCATTTGGTAGAGGTATACAGTAGATATTCCAGAAGTACTCAAATGAAAGTGTGGATTAATGAGTAATAAAGGCCAGATATCTAGGGGCTATCCTTTTTTATCTTTTTAAAAATCTGCGAACATGTATTTATTAAAATACTATATAATAATTGTACTTTGTTGTGATGCACTTTTCAGCACATGAACACAATGTGTAATGATCAAACCATTTGTCTGGATTTTGTGTCAAGAACATTCAAAATCTAGTTTTTAGCTTCTTTGAAAAATACAGTAAGTTGTTAACAACATCCCCCCACTGTATTTACAATGGTAAATCTTGTTCCTAGAAGTTGTCCTTTATTCTCCCTTCCCTCCACCTCCCATTACTGTCTAAACTATCAGTAATTCCAGTCTGCCCTCCTTTTAAAATGGACCTCAAATCAATTGACTTCTTCTGATACCCCAGAAGAAACACCTGGGTTCAACACCATGCCCCTTTCTTGGATCAATGAGGCATCCTTCTAACTAATCTCTAGGTTTCTGCTCTTGTTTTTCTTTCTTTATTTATTTAATTAATTTATTTAACATTACTTGTTACTATTTTTCATTTCTTTTAAAAATTTATTTTATCCATTCAATCCCTATACATCACTTAGCTTGTAAAGTGAATTACCCAACATGTATACACTTCACACCAATCCAGTTGAAGATACTATACACATTATCATCAACAGATATTATTTCATATCTCTGTATCATAAGTTTCTTTCCTCTATATTTTCTCCTTAATTTCTTTCCTCATATTCTCCCCCCTCTTCTCACACTGTCCTCAGTATCCTTAACTATTCCTAACTATTACTTCTATATCCTCTAATCTTTCAGTTTCTACCATAGAGTATGGATAGTTGGTTTATGTTAAGTGGAGATATACAATGTCTCTCTTTAATATCCTGGCTTGCTTACTCAGCAGTAAATCTTCCATATTTGTCCACTTTTTATCATATGTCTGCATCGTGTTGTTTTCTTATGGCTGCATAGTATTACATAGAGTGCCGGGGACCAGTCTTAGCGGGGATGGGTTGACTCATCGGAGGCGGCGCTGGAAAGAAAGACTGAGGTCTTGGTGCCTTTTTCGTGCATGTCCTGAGTCAGACACTCTCAGAGATCGCTCTCTGAAGAGTGACAACTGCTAGGAATCATCATGCCTTTTTATTGAAAATGTGATACATGCAGATAAATAGGTGAGGGTCTACATGTTCTAATTATCAGTTCATAAAGTTTTAACAATAGGGATCATAAATTTCATTCAGGATTTGATTAAAGGCAGGTCTATTAATCATCGATAGAGTTCAGCAATTGTTTGATTGATGAAAGCAAGTTCTTGGGAACTTCAAGGAGTGCAGTTTCAGAGAACAGTTCCAACAAGCAGTTAATTATCAGCTGATGTTCGGCAGCAGCCGTCTTGTGATTGTTAAAAGAAAATCTCAGGTATAGATATTAGTTCTTATGGATCTCAATAAAGAATGATACTTATATAATTCTAGAGGGATCTAAAATTTAATGAAAGGAATCCTAATATATCTATCTATTTTAAAGAGATGAGCCTACTGTTCACTTGGTGAGAATAAGGGGATACTTTAAACAGCTTCTCCAGCTAACAGTACCAGCTTTTCTTAAGTCAAAACTAAAATGACTAAGAAGTTAGTAAAAAACTTTAAAATGGGTTTATGGTACCTAAGTGTTTGTTGTGGATTCACTTGTGTAGCCTATGGCACCACTCTTATGTATTTTGTTAGAACATTAGTTACCATGGGGCAAGAGTGTCCTGGGCCAGTTTTGGCTTAGTCCTATTGTATGTAAAAAGGTTATTTATATTAAATGTGTCTTGAAGGGCCTTCCAAAGGTCAAGAAAATTTCTGTCTAGATAAAACTTCAACACACCCTTTATCGTGACCACAGGGATAAAGCATTGTAATTAACAGTAGGTGGTCAGGGCAAAAGGGAGCAGTAGGGAGACTTTCAAAAAATCTTACCACATACTCAAGATATATAAGAGAGCTATGTAATTCTTTTATAGTAGTATATCAGGGAGTCAGAGGGTGTCACTTCCCAGAAAGGCTACTGCAGTCTCTGGAGCATACAACAAGCGGACTTGCCAACATACTGAGTCAACCCAAGCTTTGCTCATAGGTGTGTGTGTGTGGGGGGGGCGGGCATACAACAGCGGGCCTTGCCAATGTGCTGAGCTGACCAAGACTGTGTTTAAAGGCCAAAGGTTCAAACAGATCCTGGGGCCCCAATGGGTCAGACTCCTCCAATAGAATATATGGAATATTTATTTAATCCATTCATCTGTTTATGGACATTTGGGTTGGTTCCATGTCTTAGCAATTGTGAATAATGCCACAATAAACATAGATGTGTAAGGACTTTTCTGACTGAGTGTCTTTCTATCCTTTGGGTAGATACCCAGAAGTGGAATTGCTGGATCATACAGTTGTATTTGTAGATCTTCAAGGAACCTCCATATTGGTATTCACAGTGGCTGGATCAATGTACATTCCTGCCAACGGTGTAGGAGAGTTTCTCTTTTACCACAGCCTTGCCAGCACTTATCATTTTTTTTTGAGAGGTTTTATTTTTTTTTGAGAGTTCACAGTCCCTTCTCCTCCATTCTCCTCTTGGGATCTTGGGCACGCACGCACACGTACCCAGCGTGAGTTTAAGTCACCGGGTCCGGGACTTGAACCGCAGTCAACTACGTGGGAGTCCAGTGACATAGCCATTATGCTAACTGTTTGTCCCTATCATTCTTTTTTTTAATCTTAGCCATTCTGACTAGGGTTAAGTGGTATCTCAAAGTGATTTTGATCTGCTTTTCTCTTATGATGAGGGATATTGAGCATTTTTTACATGCTTTTTTGGCTGTTTGTATGTCTTCCTTAGAGAGTTGTTTGTTCAGCTCATTTTTTCCATCTTTTAATTGGGTTGATAATTTTTTTCTGGATAAACCATTTGAGTTCCCTGTGTATTCTGGTTATCAGTCCCTTATCTGAGGCATAGTTTACAAAAAAAAAAATATTCTCCTATTCTAAGGCTTGTCAATTCACACTAATTACTGTGTCTATTACTGTGCAGAAACTTCTTAATCTGATATAATTTCACTTGTCTATTTTAGGGATTATTACTCATGCTTTGGGAACCTTATTTAAAAAGTCTTTGCCTACCACAATGTCTCCCAGAGTTTCCCCAGTGTTTTCCACCAGTAAGTTTGATTATTATTCATTTCTTTGAGAGGTTTTAGCTATGGAGCACGTACACTCACTAGAAAGACGGAGATAGGGGTCCAGATTCATCTTTCTGCAGGTGGATACCCAGTTTTTCCAGCACCATTTGCTAAAGAGGTTTTCCTTTTCCCACTGGATTGACAAGTACTCTGTCAAAAATCTTTGGCTGTATGTTTTGGGATTCTTTTCCGGAGTTTCTAATCTATTCCATTGATACACCAGTCCGCTTTTCTGCCAATATCATGCTGTTTGAATATCACAGCTTTGTACTATATTTTGTGGTCAGGGAGTGAGATGCCTCCTACTCCACTCCTCTTTTGCAGGATTGCTTTGGCAGCACAAGTTATGATTCCAGACAATCTATTAGTATCTTTTTAAACTATGTGATGAATGTCTCTGGTAGTTTGATTGGGGTTGTGTTAAGTATGTTGATTAATTTGGGTAGAATTGCCATTTTGATTATATTAATTTTTTCAACCCAGGAGCATGGGATGTACTTCTACTTTTTTTGTGTCATTTGCAATTTCCTTTTTTAGGCTTTACAGTTTTCCTTGTAAAGGTCTTTGATTTTTTTGGTTAGTTTTATTCCTGTGGTAAATGGGATTATTTTCTTTAGTTCTACCTCAGTCTACTTGTTTGTATATAAGAATACTATAAATTTTTTGTATATTATTTTTGTATCCTGATACTTTACATTTTTTACTTCCAGGTGTTTTCTCATGGATAGCCTTGGGTCTTCTATGTATACAATCATGTCAACTGCAAATAGAGATGATTTTGCCTCTTCT
>NW_006208977.1:1406723-1413849 GCF_000334495.1 Tupaia belangeri chinensis | reverse complement strand
ATGAATGCTTTCTATTTGATTTTCTTTTCTGATTTTATTGGCTAGGACTTCCAGCACTATATTGAAAAGGAGTGGAGAGAGTAGGCAGCCTCTCTTGTACCAGTTTTTAGTATAATGTTAGCTATGGGTTTTTCATAAATAGCTTTTATGGTGTTGAGAAATGATCCATCTATGCTAATTTTGCTGAGAGTCTTAATCACGAAGGGATGTTGTATTTTATCAAATGTTTTTTCTGCATCAATTGATATGATCATATAGTTTTTTTATCTTTCTTTCTGTTAATATGGTGTATTACATTTATAGTTTTGTGTATGTTGAACCACCCTTGCATCCCTGGAACAAAGCCTACCTGGTCATGATGTATAATATTTTTTTATATCTTACTGGATACTATTTTCTAGTATTTTGCTGAGAATTTTCACATCTATATTCATCAGAGATATTGGTCTGTAATTTTTCTTCCTTGTAATTTCTTTGTCTGTTTTAGGGATGAGGGTAATGGAGGCTTCATAGAATGAATTTGGAAGGGTTCCTTTCTTTTGGATCTTTAAAAATAACTTGAGTAGAATGAGGGTAAACTTTTCTTTAAAAGTTTTGTAGAATTCAGAAGTGAAGCCATCAGGACCCAGGTTTTTCTTTGTTGTGTGGTTATTACTGATTCAATTTCATTGCTGGTTATGGGTCTATTCTGGCTTTCTGTGTCTTCTTGATTCAATTTTGATAGATTATATGTATCCAGGAATTTGTCCATCTTATCCAGATCTTCTTCTTTGTTGGCATATAGTTTCTCATAGTATCCTCTAATGATGTTTTGTATTTATATCATATCTGTTGTAATACTGCCTGTTTCATTGTGAATTTAATTTATCTGGTTCATTTCTCTCTTCTGAATTAGTCTAGCTAATGGTGCATCAATTTCGTCTGTCTTTTCAAAGAACCAGTTTTTGCTTTCATTTATTTTCTGTAAAGTGTACTTTTTATTTCATTTATTTCTGTTCAAATCTTTGTTATTTCTTTTCTCCTGACAGTTTTTTTTGTTGTTGTTGTTTTTCCAATTCCCTGAGGCATGATATTAGATTGTCCACTTGCCATCTCCTTTTCTTATGCTCACTAAGTGTTATGAACTTCCCTCTTATGGCTGCTTTTTGCTGTGCCCATAGATTATGGAAACTCATGTATTCATTATCATTGGTTTCCATGAATATTTTGATGTCAGCCTTAATTTCTTCATTAGTTATGAAGTTATTCAAGACTAGGTTATTAGTTTCCATATGATTGTGTATTTTCATGAGTTCTTTCTAAAATTAATATCAAGTTTTAATTCCATCATGGTCAGAAGATGCTGGATATAATTTCTACACCTTTGAATCTGTAAAGGCTTATTAAGTGCTCTATCATGTGGTCAATCTTTGAAAAGATTCCATGTGGGGGTGAGAAGAATTTATATTTCCTGGCTTTCGGTGGAAAGTTCTATAGATGTCTGTCAAATCCATTTTATTTATGGCATAATTTGGATCCTGTATCTCTTTACTTATTTTTTTTTTAGATGATCAATTTCAAGAAGAAAGTGAAGTGTTGAGATCGCCAACAATTAGTGTGTTGCAGTCTCGCTCTCCTTTTAGATCTAGTAGTCTTTCCTTTACACATTTAAATGCTACTGAATTGGGTGCATAGGTATTTATAAATTATACATCTTCTTGATTATTTTGCCATTTACTACTATGTAATGCCCTCTTTTGCCTCTTACAGATTTTGTACTAACACCTATTTTATCTGAAATCAATATTGCAACTCCAGCTCTTTTTTGTTTTCCATTTGCATGGAATACCTTTGTCCAGCCCTTCACTTTTAGTCTATGAATATCTTTATCCACGAGGTGCATTTCTTTTTCTTTCTTTCTTTTTTTGAGAGATTTTTGCTATAGGGCGTGTGCCCTCGCCAGAAATATAGAAAGAGACAGAGAGACAGAAAGTGAGAAATCACCCTCTTGGGGGGATGGCCACCCCGCAATCCCTTCTCCTTCATTCTCCTCTCAGGATCCTGGGCACACACGCACATGTGCCTGGCATGAGTTTTAAGCCACCAGGTCCAGGACTCAAACTGCAGCTGACTACATGGGAGTCCAGCGACATAGCCGTTACAATAACTGCTGGTCCCTCTGTGAGGTGCATTTCTTGTAGGCAACAGATAGATGGTTTCTGTTTTTTTAATCCAGCCAGTCAGTCTATGTCTCTTGATTGGAGAATTTAATCCATTAACATTTAACATTATTACCAATAATTCCAGACTTATTCCTACCATTAGGTTGGCCATTTTCTTGGTTGCTTTTTGTTCTCTTATTTCTGTCTGACTCTTTAGTTTTCCTGGTATAACCCTCCCTTCAGAATTTCTTGAAGAGCTAGCCTGGTATTGATAAATTATTTCAGGTTTTGTTTATCTGAGAATGTTTTTATCTCTGCTCTAGTTTTTTTTTTTTGGAGAGATTTTTCACTGTAGGGCGCGTGCGCTCGCCAGACAGACAGAGAGAGACATAGAGACAGAAAGCGAGAAATCACCCCCCAGGGGGGATGGGCACGCCGCAATCCCTTCTCCTCCATTCTCCTCTCGGGATCTTGGGCACGCACGCACACGCGCCCGGCGTGAGTTTTAAGCCACCGGGTCCGGGACGCGAACCACGGTCGACTACGCGGGAGTCCAGCGACATAGCCATTACGCTAACTGCTGGTTCCCTCTCTGCTCTAGTTTTTAACAGAATCCATTCTATCCTTCACATAGCAGCCAGAGCTCTTTAAAAATTATTTAAGATATTAGTTCCTTTCTCAAATCCTTCAGTGATTTCCCACTGACCTTGTGGTATAGCTCAAACCCCTTACCCTTGCCTGTCAGACCTAGCCTACATTCTCAATTTCCTTTTAACAATAACCATTATTTCCTCTTTTCATATATACCAATTTCATTGGTCATTTTATTCTCCCAGGAATAGGCCATGCTTGTTCCTGCCTCACAGCCTTTTCATTTGATGTTCCCTCTGCCTGGAATCTTCTTCTTCCAGATCTTTATGTGGTTGGCCACTTCTCATTGGGAGTCTGAGCTTAACTGTTGCCTCCCCAGATAATCCTGAATTTCTGTTTATACTCACTAATGTAACCCTACTCTCTAGCCATGCTGAATCTCATGTACCATTGTCTGCATTTTTACATATTTATTTACTTTTTTGTTTGTTTGTTTCCTATCTCCCGCCATTGGAATTTGAGTTCCCCATTGGCAAGAGACAAGAGGCAAGAGGCAAGAGGCAAGAGTCTTGTCTGCGCTATTCATTGTTGAATCCCCAGTACTCAGAGCAGACCTGGCTTATGGTATTTGCTCAAGAAAAAGTTCAGAAGTGTATGGATAAATCAAATTTCAATAGCAGAGAGAGTGAAAATATCACCATTCTATCACTGTTGTGACATTTAATAAGTTGTGTGGCCTTGAGAAAATTCCCTAGATTTTTAACTCTTATGCAAAATAGCAATAAGAATATGACTGCCCTCTGTATTTTACTGGGTTCCTGTGAGCTTTAGGTTGCATAAAGGCTAAGAAAATACCCTGCTTAGCAAAGCAGGAAAGGATATTATCAACTCTAGAACAGAAGAACAACTTTATTGACCAGAACCATTGTCTAATGTTAATAATGCAGATTATCTTTGGCCAGCTACTGGAATTCCTTGCATAGAGCCCTTCAATAAATGCCAGAAGCTATCAGCCCTTCATTTTAGGTTACAATTAAGGAATGGCATGAACAAGCTCTTCAAAGGAGACAGTGACCAAGATAGAATGATATATAAAGAGAAGATAGTGTTAAATTAATCAACATTCAGTTTGTGGCAACAATTTACTTTGTGAAAGAATAATGTCTTTTGGGAGATCTTTCTGAGGAAGGTACCATTTTGAAACAATGACTTTCCTAAAATTCTTAAGTAGAGCAACCAGGATTTCTTGTATTTGACTTTGGATGAAAATGCCGGTAAGGGAGGCAGAACTGTGCAAGCACCACTAGTCGAGGGCTCCAGATCTGAACTAATGAAAGATGCAGGACACTCTCATTATTTATTCATCAGTTTTTTAGTGGCGTCAGACTGGCTGAAACTGGTTATAATTTCTTCTATTTACATTTTGCAAACCACCAACCATTCTTAACTAGGGAGCCCAGCAAACATTTGTGGCCGTTTGGGTCTTGGGTTCTTTCTAGAAAATAAGTACATTGAGATATTGCAGAAAATGGAAAAGTAAGGAAAAAAACCGATTCTGTTGGATGGAAGAGGTTACTCACATGAAATAATAAACAGATGCCTGATTTTGTACTAACTTCCAAGCAGTCCTTTAAAATCCTAACTAAGAAGTTCTTTTAGGAACTTTAATTTTTTTCTGTCTTCTTTGTGTTCTCCATAGTGTCTTGAAAGAGCTAGATATTTAATAGTATTTTAACAAATTAATAAAAAATACATGGATTTTTTTGGTCATACTTCCTTTGCCAGCTATGGGATTTTACATTTGTCATACTTCCTTTGTAGGTAAAAGTAATCTTTGCTGGAATGTAACTTGTCAAGTGTCTGATTGTTTTCTATTTAATTTATAAGGAGTCTTCAAAAAATTTATGGAATATGCATATTATTAAAAACTATTTGTAGATTTCAATTTTTTGCATCAGAATAAACTCATATTTTAAATCCATTTTGTAAGAACATTTTGAAGTTCCCCTCATGCATTTTCTATAGCGTAAGTTCTTTGATGAAGGCAGGCTCTATTTGTGAAAACTCTCCTAGGTCTTCTGAATTTTCAAAACTTGATAAGCACTGTTTTAATATACATTTGAAAAATCTGAAGGAAGCTCTTCAGAACATATCTTTATGGCTTAATATCTGCTGTCACTCTACCTAGCTATTTAGATTTTTAAAAAGAAAATTTGCAGTTTCTGATGGTAAAATTAATACATCATCAATACACCATACTTAGAAAAATATGTTAGTGGTTTTTATTTTATTGTGTTTTATTTTTAAATTACCAGAGGGTGCATGTGCTCAACAGAAATAGACAAAGAGCAGAGACAAAGAAACAGAGACAGAGAGAGAGGGAGAAAGTACTTCCAATGGACTGTGGTCATGATGCAATCCTTTCTCTTCCATTTTTTCATCCTGTCATAATTTTAGACATGTATACACATGTTCCAGGTATGTGTTTCATGTCATGGGGGCAATAATTTGAACTGTTGTCAGCCATGTGGGATCTGACTTCCTTAGCCACTAGGCTATAAGACTATAAATTTTTATATGTTTTACATGTTACATTTACAAAATAAAACTATATCTTTATCTTTTGTTTGGGACACTTTTTCTTCACTTAAGATTTTTTTAGTTGATATTTTTAATTGTTATTATTAATACATTCAATCACTATACACCATTTAGATTGTAAAGAGACTTTACCCAGCATGATATACATCTCAGTCCAGTTGAGAATACTATACACATCCTCGTCAACAGATAATAAATCATATCTGTGCCTCACAAATATCTTACTTCTCCATTTTTTTCCCCAAATTTCCTTTCCTACACTCTTCCCCTCCCACACTCTCCTTCCACTTTGTCTCTAATGTCCATAACAATTTTTAATGCTTTTATGTCCTCCACTCTTTCAGTCTCTACCATAGAAGACATTCAGTATATGTTAATTGGAGACATACAATGTCTCTCTTTCATAGCCTGACTTGCTTCACTCAGCAACAAATCTTCCATATTCATCCACTGTTTATCAAATTCCAGGGCCTTGTTGTTTTTATGGCTGAACAACATTCCATGGAGTATATGTGCCACACTTTTTCAATACATTCATCCATTTGTGGACATTTGAGTTGGTTCCATGTCTTAGCAATTGTGAATAGTACTGCAATAAATATGGTTGAGTACGTGCATTTTCTGATTGAGTGTTCTCTTGTCCTTTGGTAGATACCCAGGAGTGGAATTGCTGGGTCATATGGTAGTTCTATATGGACCAATTTACATTCCCATCAACAATTTAGGAGAGTTCCCCTTTCACCATATACTTGCCAGCACTTATTATTTTTTTTAATCTTTGCCATTCTGACTGGGGTTAGGTGGTATCTCATGTGGTTTTGATCTGCATCTTCCTTATGATGAGGGATGTTGAGCATTGTTTCATATGCTTTTTGGCTGTTCATATATCTTCCTTGGAGTGATGTTTAGGGACCAGCAGTTGGCATAATGGCTATGTCACTGGACTCCCATGTAGTTGACCACAGTTCGAGTCCTTGACCTGGTGGCTTAAACTACGCCAGGCGCATGTGCATGTGTGCCCAAGATCCCAAGAGGAGAATGGAAGAGAAGGGATTGTAGTGTGGCTATCCCCCTGGGGGGTGATTTCTTGCTTTCTGTCTCTCTCTGTCTCTCTGTCTTTCTGGCAAGTGCACACACCCTATAGCAATAAATAAATAAATAAATAAATAAATTAATACATAAATAAAAGAGAGTTGTTTATTCGGCTCATTTTCCCATCTTTTAATTGGGCTAGTCATTTTCTTCTGGATAAGCCACTTGAATTCTCTATGTATTCTGGTTATCAGTCCCTTATCTGAGGCACAGTTAACAAAAATTTTCTCCCATTCCGAGAGTTGTCAATTCACACTAATTATTTGTCCTTTGCTGTGCAGAAACTTCTTAATCTGATGTAATCCCACCTGTCTATTTTGGGAATTATTGCCTGTGACTTGGGGATCTTAGGAAGTCTTTTCCTACCCCAATGTCTCCTGGACTTTCCCCAGTGTTTTCCACCAGTAGTTTTATAGTGTGTGGTCTTAAGTTTAGTTCTTTGACCCACTTTGGTAATGGTGACAGATAGGGGTCCAGATTCATCTTTCTGCAGGTGGATACCCAGTTTTTCCAGCATCATTCGCTAAAGGAGTTTTCCTTTTCCCACTGGATTGACTTGTATCCTTTGTCAAAGATCAGTTGGCTGGGGAACCAGCAGTTAGCGTAATGGCTATGTCGCTGGATTCCCACATAGTCGACCGCGGTTCGTGTCCCAGACCCGGTGGCTTAAAACTCACACCGGGCACGTGTGCGTGCGTGCC
>NW_006208977.1:1403935-1406696 GCF_000334495.1 Tupaia belangeri chinensis | reverse complement strand
GAATGGAGGAGAAGGGATTGCGGCGTGACCATCCTCCCGGGGGGTGATTTCTCGCTTTCTGTCTCTATGTCTCTCTCTGTCTGTCTGGCGAGCGCACGCGCCCTACAGTGAAAATCTCTCTCTCAAAAAAAAAAAGAAAAGATCAGTTGGCTGTATGTTTTGGGGTGTATTTCTGGGGTCTCTACTCTGCCCCATTGGATGGTCCTCATGTCTGTTTTTATGCCAATACCATGCTATTTTGATTATCACAGCTTTGTAATATATTTGTGAGTTAGGAAGTGAGATGCCATCCACTCCACGCTTCTTGCTCAGGATGGCTTTGGCAATATGGGGTCTTTTATGATTCCAGATAAATTGTATGATTGTCTTTTCTGGATCTGTGAAGAATGTCTCTTGTTATTTTATAGAAATTGCATTAAATATGTAGATTAATTTAGGTAGGACTGCCATTTTGATTATATTAATTCTCCCCATCCAGGAACATGGGATGTCCTTCTACTTTCTGTGTCCTTTTTAGTTTCTTTTTTGAGGTTTTCATAGTTTTCCTTGTAGAGGTCCTTCACTTCCTTGGTTAGTTTTATTCCTAGGTATTTTATACTTCTTGTGGCTATGGTAAATGGGATTACTTTATTCAATTCTGTCTCTGTCTGCTTGTTGTTTGTATATAGAAATGATATAGATTTTTGTAAGTTATTTTTGTATCTTGCCACTTTGCTGTATGCATTTATTACCTCAAGAAGCTTTTTCATGGATACTATTGGGTCTTCTATGTATACAATCATGTCATCTGCCAACAGAGGTAATTTTAACTGTTCGTTTTCCCTATTGGAGTGCCTTTTACTTCGTTCTCTTGTCTGATCACATTGTCTAGGACTTCCAGTACTATATTGAATAGGAATGGAGAAAGTGGGCAGCCCTATCTTGTTCAAGTTTCTTTTTTTAATTTAAATTTCTTTTATACTTCAATCACATGTCGCTTAACTTGCAAAGTGAATATTCCAACATGAATACATTTCATTTCTTTTTTTTATTATGAAGAAGGCTTTTAAAAAATTATTATTATCATAATCTTGTTTATATTACATTGAATCACATATAACTTTACAATGTATTACATTTCTTTTTCCAGAAGGAATACCATGCATGTCAGTCAATACAGAGCTATTAAAATTCCCTTTTCATTATCCAATATCTTTTCATTGTTTTTCCTGATCATTATTATTATTATTCCAATTATTTTTTTAATCAGTAAATCACTATTTCTCATTTTGCTTGTAAAAAGACTTTACTCAACATGAAATACTTCTCAGACCAATCCAGTTGAGAATACTATACACATCATCATCAACAGGTAATAAACAATATCTGTGTCCTACTAAAGTCATGCCTCTCTATTTGTACTCTTGCTATCTTTCTCTATACTCTTCTCTTCTCCCCCATCCCATTCCACACTGTCTTATCCTCATTAATATTTTCACTGCTTTTATGTCCTCCAATATTTTACTCTCTACCATAGAGTGCGGATAGTCGGTATATATTAAGTGGATTCATACAATATCTTTCTTTCATAGTCCGGCTTGCTTCACTCAGCAATAGAGCCTTCATATCTGACCACTTTCTATCAAATGCCAGGGTCTAGTTGTTTTTTATGGCTGAGTAGTATTCCATAGAGTATATATGCCACACTTTTTCAATCCATTTATCAGTTTGTGGACACTTAGGTTGGTTCCATGTCTTTGCGATCGTGAATAATTGCTGCAATAAACATTGATGTGCAAGCACTTTTCCAACTGAGCATTCTCCTGTCCTTTGGGTAGATACCCAGAAGTGGGATTGCTGGTTCAAATGGTAGTTCTATTTGTAGATCTTTGAGGAACTTTTATATTGTTCTCCACAGTAACTGAACCAGTTTACATTCCCACCAGCAGTGTAGGAGGGTTCCCTTTTCACCACATCCCCACCAACACTTATCTCTTTTTATATTCTTGATCTTTGCCATTCTGATGGGAGTTAGGTGGTATCTCATTGTGGTTTTTATCTGCATCTCCCTTATGATGAGGGATGTTGAGCATTTCCTCATATGCTTTTTGGTTGTTCATATGTCTTAGAGAGATTTTTGTTCAGCTCATTTCCCCATATTTTAATTGGGTTAATTATTCTTTTTTGCATAAGGCACTTGAGTTCCCTGTGTATTCTGGTTATCAGTCCCTTGTCTGAGGCATGTTTAACAAAAATATTTTCCCATTCTGAGAGTTTTCTATTCACTCTAGTTACTGTGTCTTTTGCTGTGCAGAAACTTCTTAGTCTGATATAGTCCCACTTGTCTATTTTAGGGATTATTGCTTGTGCTTTGGGAGTCTTATTTAAAAAGTGTTTGCCTACTCCAAAGTCTCCCAGAGTTTTGTCATCATTTTCCACCAGTACGTTTATAGTTTGAGGTCTTAGGTTCAGATCTTTGATCCATTTTGAGTTGATTGTTGTTAATGGTGAAAGATGGGGGTTCAGTTTCATCTTTCTGCAGGTGGATACCCAGTTTTTCCAGCACCATTAACTAAAGAGGTTTTTTTCTTTTCCCAATGGATTGACTGATATCCTTTGTCAAAAATCAGTTTTCTGTAAGCTTTGGGGTTATTTCTGGGGTATCTATTCTATTCCATTGGTCCACATGTCTGTTTTTGTGCCAATATCATGCTGTTTTGATGATCATAGCTTTATAGTATATCTTGGGATCAGGGAGTGATATGCCTCCTACTCCATTCTT
>NW_006208977.1:1401877-1403584 GCF_000334495.1 Tupaia belangeri chinensis | reverse complement strand
TTTCTTCAGCTCTACTTCGTTCAACTTGTTATTCATAATAGAAATGCTATAGATTTTTGGATGTTGATTTTGTATCCTGCCACTTTACTGTATTCACTTATTTCTTCAAGTTTTTTCATGGAGGCCTTTGGGTCTTCTAAGTATACCATTATGTCATCTGTGAATAAAGATATTTTCAACTCTTCGTTACCTAGTCGACTGCCTTTTATATTGTTCTCTTTTCTGACTGCATTAGCTAAGACTTCCAGTACTGTACTAAAGAGCAGTGGAGAAAGTGGGCAGCCTTGCTTAGTACCTGATTTTAGTGAAAAAGCTTTTAACGTTTCCCCATTTAGTATAATGTTAGCTGTATATTTTTCATAGATGGCTTTTATTGTGTTGAGAAATGACCCTTCTATATCAATCTTATTGAGGGTCTTAATCATAAAAGGATGTTGTATTTTATCAAATGTTTCTCTGCATCAATTGAAACGATCACATGTTTTTTTTCTTTCTTTCTGTTAATATGGTGTATTACATTTATGGTCTTGTGTATAGTAAACCACCCTTACATCTCTGGAATAAAGCCTACCTGGTCGCGATGAATAATCTTTGAGGATTTTTACATCTATAGTCATCAGTGATATTGATCTGTAGTTTTCCTTTTTGTGTCATGTCTTTATCTGTTTGGGGAATGAGGATAATGGAGGCTTCATAAAATGAATTTGGAAGGTTTCCTTCCTTTTGAATCTTTAGTTATAACTTGAGTAAGACAGGGATTAACTCTTCCTTCAAAGTTTTGTAGAATTCAGAAGTGAAGCCATTTGGACTTGGGCTTTTCTTTGTCGGGAGGTTATTTATAACTGATTCAATCACCTAGCTTGTTATGTGTCTATTCAGGTTTTCTATGTCCTCCTGATTCAATCTTGGTAGATTATATGCATCCAGGAATTTGTCCATCTCCTCCAAGTTATCTTGTTTGTCGGCATATAATCGCTCAAAGTATCCTCTAATGATATTTTGTATTTCTACTATGTCTGTTGTAATATTGCCTGTTTCATCACTTATTTGATTTATCTGGTTTCTTTCTTTCTTTTTCTTGATCAGTCTAGTCAATGGTGTGTCGATCTTGTTAATCTTTTCAAAGAACCAACTTTTGCTTTCATTTATTTTCTGTATGGTTCATTTATTTTCTATTTTATTTATTTTTGCTCGAACCTTTATTATTTCTTTTCGCCTGACATTTTTGGAGTTTGTTTGTTGTTGGTTTTCCAATTCCCTAAGGCCCGATATTAGGTTATCCATTTTCCATCTTTCCATCCTTTTCTTATGAGCACTAGTTGCTATGAATTTCCCTCTTATGACTGCTTTTGTCGTGTCCCATAGATTATGGAAACTTGTATACTAATTATCATTCGTTTCCACAAGTTTTTTGATTTCAGACTTAATTTCTTCAGTAGTGAAGAAGTCATTCAGCCGTAGATTGCTCAGTTTTCATGTGTTTGTGTATTTTCAAGGTGTTTCTTGACATTAATCTTGAGTTTAATTCCATCATGATCAGAGAAGATGCTGGATATAGTTTCTATGCCTTTGAATCTGTAAAGGCTTGATTTGTGTCCTAACATATGATCAATCTTTGAAAAGGTTCCATGCTGGGATGAGAAAAATGTACATGTTGTGGACATAGGGTGGAAGGTTCTATAGATGTCTATTAAGTCCATTTAGTTT
>NW_006208977.1:1348427-1400869 GCF_000334495.1 Tupaia belangeri chinensis | reverse complement strand
TCACTAAAGATCTTAATTAATCTAAATATTTTCATAGCAAGCACAGCTGATATATACATTTCCATGAGCACAAGTCCAACTTTAGGCATAAGCCTCAATGAGTAGAATGAACATCCTATAAAGTAGCACCTAGCTGGGGCTATATATCTTACTACAGTCATCGAATAGGTATTTTTAATGCAATCTTTTTTTAATTTCAAGAAAAACAGTTTTAGCTTTTTTTTCTGAACCTTGTTTTTAGCTTAATTTATATTCCCTAAGCATTGTCACAGCATACAAAACATGATTTCCCATCCAGAATATACTGCATAGTAGCTTAATCATGCATGTTATTAATAATTTTCCATTTCTAGTTTCTAGAATTTTGTTTTTACCCCTATTTCTGACCCTCATCCTTTCTCACCCTCTTCTCACACTATCTCTGGTGTCTACAGTTGTCTTCCATTCCTTTACCCCCCACATTGTATTGATCACACAATTTCTTTATTTCTTTTTTTGGAGAGGTTTTTTGCTACAGGGCACATGCACTCGCCAGAAAGACATAAAGATAGAAAGCAAGAAATCACCCCCTAGAGCAGATGGCCATGTCATAATCCCTTTTCCTCCATTATCCTCTTGGGATCTTGGGCACACATGCACACACACCTGGTGTGAGTTTTAAGCCACCGGGTCTGGGACTCAAGCCGTGGTCAACTACATGGGAGTTCAGTGACATACCCATTGTGGTAACTGCTGGTCCTGTGAACACACAATTCTTAAATAATCTAACTACTTTCAATAGCAAGTTCACTTGGTAGTATTAATAAAACCAGTTTTAACTTAAATCAAAGAAATGTAAAGAACTTTGCTTAAAACTTAAAGCCAAGAAACAGGTTAGGATTCTGTTCAAATGGTAGGTACATGAACCTATCCATATCTCAAGACAGGACACAAATCCTTACAACCAGATAACAAAGTCTGAAAGAAAATCAACGATGCTTTAGTCAAAAGTCATACTGTTATACTTCATCAATTCAGTCTCATGTACTTTATCTTCTGTTGTGGTTCAATTTTCTCTTTTAAATTCTGGGATATAATATTCTACTCCAGACTTGTAGCTATGATTAAGTTGGCTATTTTCTTAGTTTTTGAAGTCTTATTTCTGTGTGTCTGTATTTAATTTTCCTGATATAGCACTCCCTTGAGAACTTCTTGGAGATACGGTCTGGTGCTGGTAAATTCTTTCAGGTTTTGTTTACCTGAGAATGTTCTTGTCTTTTCTTCCCACATGAAGGATAATCTTGCTGGGTACAGTATTCTTGGCTGAAATTGCTTTTCCCTTAACATTTCGAATATATTTTCCCATTCTTTCCTCACTCACATTGTTTCTGATGAGAGGTCTGCTGTTAGCCTGATGGGATACCCTTTGTAGGTAACTTGATGTTTTTTTTTTTTTTTTTTTCTCTTGCCAATCTTAGTATCTTGTCTTTGTCTGTGGTTTTGGTCAACCTGGCTATAATGTGTCTTGGAGAAGATCTTCTAGGGTTGATTCTATTTGGGGTTCTTTGTATTTCTTAGGATTGGATCTTTGAGTGCCTTTTTGGAAAGTTTTCTTGCAGGATTTCATGGAATAGATTATCAATGCCCTTATGAGTCTCTTCGCCTTCTAGAATGCCAATTATCTGGATGTTTGGATGTTTGATGGTATCTAGTACTTCTCGTATATTATTCTCATTTTGGGGAGCAATTTTCTCAGTCTTTGTGGTGGATTTTTCTAGGCCAGCAATTTTCTCTTCTACATCTGAGATTCTATTTTCTGTATGATCTAGTCTGCTTTTAATACTTTTAAGGGAGATTTTGACTTCTGGTATTATAGCCTTATCTCTAACAGTTCTGTTTGATTTTTTTTTTTTAAGTAGGTAATTCTTCTTTTAGATTTTGCAAGAATTTCATCACCTCCTGGAACTCGTCAGCTTCTTTCTCCTTTCTCTCCTGCAATTCATTGTCTCTCTTCTCTTCCATCTCTGTCAGCTTTACTAAATTCTTTATCAGACATTTCCATGATTTCCATTGAACTGCTTGTGGATAAAGAGGAGTTATTCTTTTTCCTTGGAGGAGAGGTATCTTCTTGCTTTCCCATATTTCTTGTGGTCCTGCAGTGATTTCTAGTCATCTGAAGGATGGTGTGTTTCTTCCTAATTCTTGAAGTTCAAACTGAATGTTCAGGAGCATGCAAAAAGAGGTGATCTGGACTCTCTTTGCTGTTCTGTTGTGATCGCTTTGTGCAGCAGATTCAGTAGTTGTTCAAGAATATGTTAACCCTAGTAGTATTTGGATGTTTAGCTACAGTGCTCTTATATCCATCTAGAAACACAGTAAATGGATATTGAGGAGTGGAGAGACGAGACAAAGAAAACAAAGAGAGAGAAACAACAACAAAGAAACAGAAAAAAAGAAGAAAAAATAAAAAAGTAAAAACATATTATAATTATGGTTTTTCTTTTTTTTTAAAAAAAGTACAAAATAGAAAACTGCTCAGTGCACTCACTAGTTTGCAGGAGCCATGAGGAATCTTCTTCTAAAGGCCTGCCTCTCACCTCTCCTGCCTGGGTGGGAGGAGCAGAGGGGATTATTAACAAGACAAAAGGCGGAGCTGAGAGCAAGAGAAAACTGTACCTTTAAAAAAATTTTTTAAAGTAAATAATTACAAAAAAATGAGAAGACAGAAGCAGGGAGAGACAGAGACAGAGACACAGGGACAGAGATAGAAGGCTAGAGGTGCTCCCTATCACTCTAGCTTATTTGCTGGAGGTTGAATTATCAGTAGGAAATCTTTATTTCTCTTGCACCCTGAAATCACTAGTTCGCAGGATCCATGAGGAATCTCAATTGGAGAATTTAATCCATTGACATTTAATGCAATTATTGATATTTCCATACCTGTTCCTATCATTAAGTTAGCCATTTTCTTGGTTGCTTTTTGTTCTCGTATAATTGTCTGTCTGACTTTTTAGTTTTCCTGGTATAGCACTCCCTTCAGAACCTCTCAAAGAGCTGGTCTGGAGTTGGTAAATTCCTTCAAATTTTGTTTATCTGAGAATGTTTTGTCTTTTTTTCCCATATGAAAGATAATCTTGCCAGGTATAGTATTCTTGGTTGAAATTGTTTTTCATTCAACACTTTGACTATATTTCCCCATTCTTTCCTTGCCTACATTGTTTCCGCTGAGAGATCTGATGTTAGCCGGTGGGGTGAGCTTTGTAAGTAACTAAACGTTTAGCTCTTGCCAACTTTAGTATCTTGTCTTTGTCTGTTGTTTTTTTGCCAATCTGGCTATGAGTGCCTTGGAGAAGATCTTCTTGGGTTGATTCTACTTGGGGTCCTATATATTTCTTGGGTTTGGATATTTGAATGCCTTTCTAGGTTTGGAAAGTTTTCTTCCAGGATTTCATGGAATAAATCATCTATGCCCTTATTATTTTCTTACTCTTCTGGGATACCAATTATCCAGATATTGGGGCACTTGATGGTATCCAGTATTCCTTGTGTATTATCCTTGTTTTTCTTGGTTGTTTCCTCAATCTTCTTGATACTTTTTTCTAGGTCAGATATTTTGTCTTCTACATTAGAGATTCAATCTTCTGCCTGATCTAACCTATTTTTAATACTTTCAAGTGAGGTTTTTATTTCCTGTACCACATTCTTCAACCTGAGAAGTCCCATCTGGTTCTTAGGTATCTATTTTTCTTCTTTCAAATCATTAAAGGACTTCCTCATCTCCTGGAGCTCCTTGTCTCTTTTCTCTTCCATCTCAGTTAGTTTGGTCACTACAAATATTCTGAATTCCTTATCTGACATGTCCACGACATCCATTGTATTAACTATGGGTGACGTAGGCTTGATGATTTCTCTTGGGGGAGAGGCCTTTTGTTGGTTGCTCATACTTCTTGAACCTCTGTGATTGTTCCTAGTCATCAGGTGATCTATATGTTGCTTCCTAACTTATTTAAGGTATCTCTGAATGTTAAAAGGTATCTCTGAGTGTTAAAATTGGTGATTTCTTTTACGGTTGGCCTACCTGTTGCTCACCAGTACTATGTACTGTTGTCACTGGTCCTGGGTGACCCAAAGTCCTCCCTGTTTTTAGGAGTGGTGAGCCTCCAACTGATTTAATAAGCAATACCTCAAGAGCAAAGAAAAAAAATTGCATGGCACGCTATTCAAAACACTGAAATTCAGAGTCCAAAGGCAAGTGAGAAAGGAGCAAAGGATGAATGACGGTTCTGGCCTTAAGGGACTGCAGCCGCAGGCAGCCTGGTGTCCCAAGAAACCAACCTGAAGCCCAGAGATGAGTAGGGGTGGGGACGAGCTATGGTCCTGGCTGTAAGGGCTTGCAGCCGCAGGCAGCCTGGTGTCTGGAACTCCCAACATGTATACATTTCTCAGTAGTCCAGTTGAGAATACTATACATGTTATCGTCAATGATAATAATCCATTTCTTGGTCCCATAAATGCCTTGCCTCTCTATTTTTCTCCTTAATGTCCTTCCTCAGGACTTTACTCCTTTACCCACCCTCTTCCTACACTGTATCTGGTATTTTTGACCATTTACTATATTTCTATATCCTGTAGTCATCCAGTTTCAGCTATAGAGTATGGACACTCAGTATATATTAAGTAGAGACATACAATGTCTCTCCTTCATAGCCTGGCTTGCTTCACTCATATTCATCCACTTTCTGTAGAAACAGTTTTTAGTGGAGACGCTTTGAGGTTTTCCCTATTCAGTATAATGTTAGCTACAGGTTTTTCAAGGATGACTTTTATTGTGCTGAGAAATGATCCTTCTATGAAGATTTTACTGAGAGTCTTAATCATGAAGGAATGGTGTATTTTGTCAGTTATAAACTTCTAATCAGATTTCAACTTAAACTGGAAACTCCAAATCTCCTTTTCAAACTAATACTATTACTAGCCAAGTCTTATTATCATCACATTATTTCTTCATCTTTTGGAATGGGTTCAGTTCAGTTCTGTTGTTTATCAACCTGACAGTCACTCCCAATCTTTTCCCTCCCTGATTATGTTTTAGGATTTTGTTTTCCTCCCACATTCCCCAGAAGCTCAGTCCAAGTCTGGCCCATGAGATTTTAGAAAACTTGTGTCAGGGGGTTTTGGCAAAGGCGTTCCTCTCTAGTAAAAGCAAAAAAAATTTCTTATCTCTTCCCTTTATTTTTGTATTAGATTCTTTTTATTAATAATTATTTTTTTTGTTTTGGTTGCTTTCTAAATTTATTTATTTATTTTTGGACAGTGTTTTGCTGGTGTATGATCCTCCTGCCTCAGCCTCCTTCTAGCTGGGACTACAGGCATGCACCATTACACCTGGCTTTTTAAGACAGGATCTCATTACATTTGTTGCTCCGGCCAGCATCAAGCTCATAATCTTCCTGCCTCTGTAACTGGAATTACAGGCCCATGCCTCCCTGCCAGGCCTTTGGATTGGATGTGGGTCAGACCTGGGCCTCCCATGTGATCCCAATTTACAGAGCATGGCACCTGTGCAGGGTGTGCCTTTGCAGCTAGGCACACAGACTTATTCTTTCAGTGCAATTTTAGATGTACAGAAATAAATGAGCACACAGGAGAGGAATTTCATATATCCACACCCAGCACCTCCTTTGGGATACAGTTTCCTTCTTCATTAGCATCTTGTGTTAGTGTCGGACATTGGTCAAAATTAATGAGCCAATAGTGGTATGTTATTATCTGAAGTCATAACAGTTTACAGTAGGGTTCACTTTGTGTTGTACATTCTGTGGGTTTTGACAAGTGCATAATGTCATATGTAGCAGAGTAGGCTCCTGCTCCAAAACTCTGTGTGCTTAACCTACTCATCTTGCCTCCCTACCTCTGCCACAGACTCATGACCGTAAGACTTTTTTACCATCTCCTTAGTGACATATAGTGGGAATCATACAGTATGTGGCTTTTGCAGACTGGCTTTTTATTCTCATAACTGTGGCAATATGTATTTAAAATTCTTCCCTGTCTTTTTGTGGCTTAATAACCCATTTCTTTTTGTCACAGAATAGTGTTTAATTGTCTGAGTGTTATCAATTTGTTTATTCCTTCACCTATTGAAGGATGCCTTGTTTTTGTTTCCAGCTTTTGCCAGTAGTGAGTAATATGGTTGCACACACTCACATTCAGTATTGCAGGTTCTTTTATGAGAAGGCAGTGCTTGGAGCCATGGCAGCCTTATTCCACCACAAGGAACAAATGTGAAATGAGCATGCAGAGTAGAAGGAAAAAAAAAAACAAAACAACCTAGGTCCTTGAAAAGTATGGGTCCCTGAGCCAACCCTAGGATTATTTGTGAGGTAAACAATCAGTGTCTTATTTTACTTATTTATTTATTTATTTATTAAGAGAGGTTTTTGCTATAGGGCATGTCCACTCGCCAGACAGACAGAGAGAGACAGAGAGACAGAAAGCGAGAAATCACCCCTCAGGGGGGATGACCACGCCACAATCCCTTCTCTTCCATTTTCCTCTTGGGAACTTGGGCACACACGTACACGTGCCCGGCGTGAGTTTCAAGCCACCGGGTCCGGGATGAGAACTGCAGTCGACTACATGGGAGTCCAGTGACATAGCCATTATGCTAACTGCTTGTCCCATCAATCAGTGTCTTATGAATTCAACTTAATCAAAGTTCTATGCCTTGACACAGAAATTGTCTTAACTATTGGAAGGGCTACCTATGCCATGATTTATCCAGCTAACATATTTTAGTTTGTGTGGCACATTTTAATTTATCTTTTTAGGGAGAAAGAAGAGTTTAATATTATGCATTTTTTAAGTGAAACATTTTCCAGTGTTTCTGTGTGAGTCACATTTAGTATTTTACTCTAAACTTTCACAGGTGGTAATTTGATCTCAATAAATATTAAATGACAGTGACTAATAGAATAGATTTGCATTCCAATACTCACAGTAGTTCTCAGGAATGTTGGTTTTTAATGTGGATGGATGCCTCTGGCTTTTCTTCCATTTAAGCTTAGCCTCTTTATCCTATGCCTCTTGAAAGGAGGGTGATTATCTCACTCATCTTCACTAGTCAGACAGAGGCTGCCAAGCAGTCTTCATGGAAATGTTGGAACATACTAAATTCATGAAAAGTAGCCATTCCAGAAAACAACAGGAAAGACCCCTCAGTGATTAAAGAAGAAAAGCAGACTCAGGGCTGTCACCTGATTAGCAATCTGATTTTATAAACCCCAACACCCCAACAGTTTTAAAACCTTTATCTGAACACTAATCTCCACTCTGCCTAAGTCTATTAAGACCCTGGCTTTGTTGGTCATTCTTTGTTGCCTCCAACCCATTTCTTGAGCTGAAGCACCCAGTTTACCTCAATATAGACTTTTCTAGATCTCTGTACCATCATTACCTTCTGGATCGATACACACCAACTCAAACTTTCTCTTCCACCTACCAGGCTTTCAGACACTTAAAGATCTTTGCCTTCCATAAATCTTCTCTTCCTCAGGTTAGATGCCCTTTGTTCCTTTAGCTGCTGTTCATAAGACATCACTTGTAAACTCCCTGGATCTATCTGGATCTTTCCATGGGATGCAATCTCTTCTCTCATCCTCCATTCAGTATGGTACCTGCAGCTCCACATGGTGATGTCTTAGGCTGAGATTCCCCAGAAGTAGACCCTCAGAAAAGGATTGAAATAGAGGTGGCTATTTGGGAGGTGATCCTATCAACCACCAGGAGAGAGTGGAGAAATGAGGCAGGAAAGAGACGGCGGCTAACAGAGATTGCATTAATGAACAGGTTACTGCTATGGTCAAGACAGGGGTTGATCCTGCTTTGGAGTTCTGGGACACTATATGGAACTTATGCTCAGTGTTGTTCCAGAGACAGAAAGAGGGAGAAAGCACCCTTGCCCCCAGTTGAGCATGGTCATGCTTCAATCCCTTCTCCACTTCTCCATCCTGTCAGAATTTGGGGCTCCCATGTACACATGCCTACCATGTTTCTCAAGCCACTGAAACTTGGATTCAAACTGTGGTCAGCCATGTGGCATCAGTAGGCTATAGGGGTGGCCCCAAACTCCAGTTTTAATGACATTTTCCCCAGACTTTTTGAGGTTCCCTTGTTTAACAAGGAGTGGGAAACCTGCAGTCATTCTTTGTATAACACACTGCACTGTAACGGCAATGGAAAGAATCATTCCCCTCTGGCTGTGCTTTGGGTCCCGTTTAAACAGTGCAGTCTCCTCCCAGGCTAGAGAGCCGCACACACTGAGTCCATGCTGTGTCTCCATAGTTTCTAAACGGCCTTAGTGATAAAGTCCTCCCCTGCCTCCCAACGAGGGTGATTCTGACCCGTTCTGATGAGAGCTTGAGCTGTTGCTACCACGAGGCCAACTTTCACAGAGCTAAACAGCCATTAACAAACGTCCAGATGTTCACACAAAAAAGGAGAAAACCCCACTTCAGCAAGCACAGTTGAAGGCCACATAAATAGTGGGAGAGCTGCTAAACTTATTTGCATTTCACACCCAATAATTTCTGACTCCCTCTCTACAGCCTCTGCCTTAAACAACAACAAAAAAAGTGTGATTGTTCAACACAGCCACGTCCTATCCACCCATGTTGTGAACAGTGAGAAAATACAGATAACAGCTCATCTCTGCCTGGGGATGAATACAGTCATTTGTGTGCCTTGGTTTCCACTTTCCCATTAATTAAGCACTCAAGATGTCTTGGCACTGTCCCCGCTCTGTGCGTGCCGAAGCTGGTCTGTTGGATTCGGCTGGGAGATGGAGCTTTCCAACCTCGAATGTCAAACGTCGCATTTTTGGAGCACAGCTTAAAAAGTTTCCCAACAGCGTGTGGTTTCAGGGTGCCCTTTGGTTCCTAGGCATGAGCTCACTGTCTTGCAGGAGCAGTAAATTATTGGTGCTGCAGAGGAACCGTATGAGTTTTGAATGGTAGACTCATAAAGTCATGATTTATAATTAAATTAGACCTCAGGAAAATGTCCCAAGTTATATCTATTTGGCTTTCTCTGGCTTTTTTGAAGGTCTCACAAACAGACTGAATGGAAATTTCACTTAAGAAATTGTTGTCATAAAATTTTATGGGACCATCTTGGTGGTTAGGGGACTGTTAAACATCCCTGCAGGGGGAAAAACAAACACAATTAGATACAGACTAGCTCCTCTGTTTGGAGGGTGAAAACCAAAGTCACAGTGGAAATGCCACATCCACAGGAGCAATGCATTCTGCCTTCGCTGGGTTTTCTGATGTCAGGTTATCATTAACGTTCTGCTGGGTTCTGTATTTCCACTTTCTCTGCTTTTTCCTTATTCCGCATGTTCTCTCCCTGTCTCTCTCTGTATATATATTTGTTTTGATCTGTTTCTTTTTCCCTTTTAAAATTCTTTTTTCATTTTTAACTGTGGCAAAATACACATAAAATCCATCCTTATAAGCATTGATAAGTGCTCAATTCAGTAGTGTTAAGTATATTCACATTTTTGTATAGCCATCACAGTCATCCATCTTGGAAACACTTTTTCTATTGCAAACTGAAACTCTGACCTATTAGCTATTAACCTGTTAACAGCCCATTTCCCTGCCCCTGGTGCCTGGCAACCACCATCCTACTTTCTGTCCCTGTGAATTTTCCTGCACTAGGTACCTCAGTAAGTGGAAGCTACAGTAGTTGTCTTTTTGTGCCTGGCTTATTTCGCTCAGCCTAATGTCCTCAAGTTGCACCCATGTTGTAGCATGTGTCAGAGTTTCCTCCCTTTTTAAGGCTGAATCATATTGTCTTGTCTATGACATTGTACATGACATTGGACATTGTATGTATATGACACATGATAATATTTTTAGAAGTTTATGGAAAAACAAAAGCGTTTATTTTTGTGCAAAAAACCCCCAAAACCCATGCAATTGTTTTCATAATGTGCATTTTCCATGAACGTTTTGAAGACCTCGCTCATATATCTTCTAAAATGTATTCCTCCACTGGGTGCTTGGGCTTTTCCCTTTCCTATAAAGAGGTGGTACCTTTAACTTTGGGAGGGCTTTGGACAGGGCTGCAACGTCAGTTGTGTAGGTTGTCCGGTGTGTGAGTTTGTTGCCCATTTTGGTGATCCTGGGCTTGAAGGAACTGGAAAAGCTCAATGTCCTTTGCATTTTATGACCTATCCTTTGGAATCTCTTGTCGCTCAAGCTTCTAGGAAGTAAGAACATCTGAGGAAGATATGGTTAACGAATTCATAGAACAAAGCCACCAGTTATAAGCCACATTTCATTTCATTTCATTTATTTATTTATTTAAATTTTGTCAGAGGGTACATCGAGCACTTGCTAGATAGAGACACAGAAAGAGAGAAGGAGGGAAAGTAAGAAAGCAACCCCCCATGGAGCATGGTCCTGTCACAGTCTCTTTTCTTCCATTTCTCCCTTCTTTTGGGATCTTGGGCACACACCTACATGTGCCTGGTATGTTTTCAAGCCAACAGGTCCAGGACTCCAATCACACAGTTGGCCGTGCGAGATCTAGCCACCTTCACCACCCTTCCACAGTCTGGCCCGCATTTGACTTTTAGACTAAAAGCTTTATTGTTCATCTAGTAAATATTCCACAATATAGCTTCTATTAGGTAAATACAAAGACAGATGAGACACCTTTCTATCTTGCACTCTTCCACCAGACACTCTCTTTACCTTGTGTGTTAATGGAAGGTTCTGGCTTTTTCTTTGCCTTCACTGATCCTGCCCACTGTAACTCATTTCCTGGCTGAAGAAACCATAGCTGTCTTCCTCTAAAGCTTATCCTTGCTTGAGCTGGCTTTTCTTCTCTCTCTAATATCCAAAGTACTTATTTTCCTTACTGAGCAACTTGAAAGGCAAATTCTCGCTTCTCACCAAATCTCTTAGAAGTACTCATAATATCAACTGACACACATGGAGTGTCTTCTACCGTCAAAAACTGTACTTTATATACATTATGTCCTTTAATCATGGCAATGCCTTACTCTAGCTATTACTATTACTTTTGTTTGTTTGTTTTAAGATTTTTTGACATACGGTGCATTCATTTGCTCAAGAGAGACAGAGAGAGACTATGAGAGGAATTGTGAAATCACCCCCAGGCAGGATGGTCGCCCCACAATCCTTTTTCCTCTTCCATTCTCCTGGGATTTGAGGCATACACACACACACACACACACCTGGCATATTTCAAGCCACCAGGCCCAGGATTCAAACAGTGATTGGTCATGTGGGAGTCCAGAGCCTAAACTACTGTACTATCTGCTGGCCCACAATTACTACTATTTTGTTATTAAACCAAAACCCGAGATACAGTAATATTTTTAGACTTGTCCAAGGTCACCGAACCAGGCTGGGATGCAGCTGGGATTCCTATCAGAAAGGGAGGTTGGCTCAAATTTCCTTTTATGTTTTCAACAACAATGAGGCATACATGAGATTTCATATATTTTGTGCATGTTATTTTGTATATCTGACTTTTATTTTATATTTTAAAAATTTTTGTTCGTCATGCTTCAATCCTTCCCACCACCATCAAGAAAAAAAATAAAGTTGTCAAGAGTTATAGTATTTTTGCTGTAACCAGCAAAAAGCTATACTAAAACTACAGAAGCAATAGTTTCAGTATCTAGTTTTTCACATATCAGGAACTACAAAGGGTACATAAGTGGACTTTGAGACTGATTCTTATTGAGTTTGGCTGTTACAGAATTTACAATATTCTGAGGTCAGGGGTCGGGCAGCCTGGGTAATAACTTCCTTTCTGAACTTGGAGCAAGATAGATGAGAAAATTCTAGATATCCCAGTAGACACACAGTGCCCAGAGAGGAAGGATCTTATCTTCGCAAGTGTCCTTGGGATGGAGAAGCATTTTCTAGACACATTCAGGCCAACTCTTTATCTTTTCTCATTTACCAGAATTGAGCCAAACACCTATTCTGAAACTTATATTTGAAAAAGGAGAATGAACTGATCAGAGGTAGCTCATCATTTGCAGGTGGGACTGATGTCAAGGAGTCAAGTTCAATGACTCTGTGAATACATAATGTGTGTGAAATATATACAAATGTGGTAAGTCACATTTAACTAGTAAGGTAGATACATGATATAGGTAGTCCATCTGCTACTTCTCTAATGACAACAATAATAAACCCTTTGACTAGAGTGAAGGTAGTTTTAAAAGAGGACTCTCATAGATAGTGGTGTGTGGAGAGAGGAGTGGGGGTGGGGGCCTGGAGAAGCATTTTGGGAAGAGGGACCAGCACAAGTCACGCCAAAGAGGTGGGAGGAAATAGGACATGCTTTTGAGAGGGACTGAGCTGAGACTAGTGAAGGTGTGGCAGGGAAGGACTTAGAAGAACCCATGTGGATAGACTGCAGAAGGCCTGGAGAGTTCGGTCCAAAAAGCTGGCCTCTCCAATGAGTTTATACCTGTGTGCCAAGACAAAGAGAGAAACCTGAAGCAAATGAGATCTAGTCAACTGTGCAGGTCAAACCCCCCAGTGCCAAGTTTCACTCTTCCTCTAATCTGGCCCTACCTCCTGTTCTTCCTCCCTGAAAGTTTCCAAGTCCCAACAGGTCCTAGTGATCAATGTTCTGTTCTTTTCTCTTCCTTCCTTTGTCTTAAGAGAAGTCTTACCTCTAACAAACAAACAAATAAAAAAATCCATAAGGGACCAGCAGTTAGTGTAATGACTATGTCACTGGACTCCCATGTAGTCAACTGTGGTTCGAGTCCTGGACCCAATGGCTTAGGACTCACGCCGGGTGCGTGTGCGTGCGTGCCCCAGATCCTGAGAGGAGAATGGAGGAGAAGGGATTGCGGTGTGGCCATCACCCCTGGGGGTGATTTCTCACTTTCTCTCTCTTTGTCTCTCTTTGTCTTTCTGGTGAGCGCACACGCCCTATAGCAAAAACCTCTTTAAAAGAGAGAGAGAGAGAGAAAAGCCTTTGTTTCTGCAGCTCTCAGTACAGTGCCTTGAGCACACAAGGCACCCATAAAAATGCTTCTTGAACAGAATCAAAGTCCTCATTTTACCTTTCCTTTTTCTTCCTTTCTTTCTTCCTTCTTTCTTTGTCCTTTCTTTTTTCTTCTTTTCTTTTTCTTTCTTCGTTTTGTTCTCTTTCTTTTTTTTCTTTTTTTCTTTTAAGATTTTTTTTTTTTCATACAGCACATGCCCTTGCCAGGAGGAGATAGAGAAAGAGAGAGAGAGGGAAAGTGAGAAATCACCCCCAAGGGAGATGCAATCCCTTCTTTATTCTCCTCTTGGGAATTAGGGCATGAATGCACACATACCCAGTGTGTTTTTCAGGCTGTCAAGTCCTGGACTCAGACTTCACAATTGCCCATGTGGAACCCAGAGCCTTAACCACTATGCCATCTGCTGCCCACTCTTTCTTTATTTTAAGGGTAACATTCTCTTCATTTTTGGTGACACTCTTCTCTACCTAATCTTAAGACTTTCCAAGGCACCAGGGAAATTTATTCATTTGGTTATGAGTTCTCGGGAACAAAGGTGCTTCTGTTTCTTACATTCAGTGTTCTTAGCTGTTTGATGGAAAACATGTCCAAAATTTCATCTGAAATTACATGTCTTGGGGCTGTAAAGTATATTTTTCTTAGAACTTTGTCAAATATATATATTTTTTAATCTTTAAGTGGAAGTAACCCACCAAAACAGGTTAAGAATCCCCTGTAAGACTTAATCTGGAAGAAGGCTCACTATGAGCCTCCATAAACTTTGCACTGAAGCCACTTTATAGTCAGTAAGATAGGAGAAAGTCAGGTAAGGACTTAATGGGGCAGCTGAATGCTATTCTCACCAGGTTTGTTATTGTCTTCCTGCCCATCATCTGCAAGACCAAGTCTCCACCATTTTCTGCCTTTTTCTGTTCCCTGGGAGCCTGGGCCCTGATGTCCTTCATCTGGGCTCTCTTGCAGGTTGGTACCTGGCTGGGTGTGGACTATAGGGGAGACTAAAAGATGGAAGACAAAAGGATGAGCAGAGCATAGGTGGATTTCTTCTACACCCACCACCTGTTTCATGTTCAAGTTTTGGAACGAACTGTGACATCCCTCCCATGACCCCTGTGGGGCAGCCTTTCCTACAGGGGTCTAGCTCTTTCAGTACCCTGTACAATCTTCTCTCCTGCTACCTCTTCAGCCCTGGAGTAGGAATGGCTTCCCACTGCTGCTGGTCTCTGGGTACCTCTGCATCCCTTACTGGTTCCCTTTATCTTGCCCAAACTTCTGTGACTAGACCTTCACTACATTCTCTTCATTTGAAGCTCCTGGGATGAATGTTTCCTGCCAACATCCTGAGTAATTCCCTCACTCACTAACTGTGATATTGTGAAATACATTCTCGGTGTTCCTCCTCACTTTTCTATTGTGTACCTACCTGTGGAGTGACAAGAGTATCTTTTGTATGCTAGTAAGATGACTGGTGACCAGGGATTCCTAGATAACTTCAGGATGGAGAGGAGTCACTGGAAAGACCAACACATGATTAGAACTCATTTTCCCCACCATGCACCCACCCCCCCAATAAACACATACATCCAAGGAGCAGAGTAAGGCTGAAATTTGAGCTGATCACTAATGTCCAGTGATTTTGGTTGTTTATTTTATTTTTAAAAAGCATTATTGGGGGACCAGCAATTGGCATAATGGCTATGTTGCTAGACTCCTATGTAGTCAGCTGCAGTTCAAGTCCTGGACCTGGTAGCTTAAACTCACGCTGGGTGCATGTGCATGCATGCCCAGTATCCTGAGAGGAGAATGGAGGAGAAGGGATTGCGGCATGACCACCCACCTTGGGGAGGGGGGAAGCGATTTCTTGTTTTCTGTCTCTCTTTCTGGTGAGCGCATGCACCCTATAGTGAAAGCTCTCTAAGAAAGGAAAAAAAAAAAAAAGGCTCATCTTCTGCCCTCTTAAAAAGTAAATTATCTATTTAATTTAACTAATTTATTATTTTTATTGGTTTTGAATTTGCTATAGGACACTCACACTCACCAGAGAGACACAGAGAGAGAGAGAGAGAGAGAGAGAGAGAGAGAGAGAGTAAATTCTCGAGAAAGCAAGTTGCCAGGTCTGAAACTTGAACTGTGGTCACCCTAGTTGGAGTCTAGCACCCTAACCATCATGCCACCTGTTGGTTGCAGTTTGGTTTTGTTTTTGCTATAGAGCATGTGTGCTCACCAGAGAGAGACAGAGAGCAAGAGAAAAAGTGAGAAATCACTCCCAGGGGGAATAGCCACACCTTAATACCCTCTACTCCCTTCTCTTCTCAGGATTTAGGGTGTGCGCACATGTACACTCAGTGTGATTTTCAAGCTGCTGGGTACAGGACTTGAACCACTCAGTTGGGCATGTGAGATCCAATGCCTTAACCTCCATGTCCCCGATGGCCCAAATGTCCAGTGATTCAGTCCATTGTGCTACATAATGAAATCTCCATAAAAACCCAAACGTACCGGGTCCAGAGAGCTTCTGGATAGCTGTGAAGGTTGTTACACCTCGAGAGGGTATAGAAGATCTGAGTCCCATTCCACATGTATCTCTCCCATCTGATTGTTCATTTGTATCCTTTTAGATACGCTTTATGATAATTGAGCAAATGTGAGTGTCTCCCTGAATTCTCTGAGCTGCTCTAGCAAAGCAGTGAAATGGGAGGAGAGGGTCATGAAACCCCTGGTTGGTCAGAAGTATAGGTACAAGCTTACTACTTTTAATTGGTGTCTTTTAAGTGGAGCATAAATTGAATAAGAGGACACTCAACTGGAGTCTACAGAATTTTGGAGGGTGTGGGGAGAAATCCACAAATAATTATCCACAAATAATCTGATGACCAGAAGCACCAAATGTGAGTAGTGTGTGAGAATAAAGGAAATCAGGAAAACCACTGTTTTTTCCTGTACCTCTGTTCCTCATAAACTGTGATGTTTTCTTGAAATTTAGGTAACTGAATATGAAACCCAAGTTTCTGATCAACCAATCAGCTTTCAATAACACAAATACTGAGGAATACAATCCCTTGGTATTATTAATAACCACAGTCTTTCTGTCTGCAATGGTCATAGCGCGTCAGGAGCCACTATCCTTGCAGCAGAGGCCTCATCTCCTCCAGGTGACATCAGACACAGCCAAGAACAAAGAAGGAAGTGCAGTTTTAACTATTTCTATTACTAGTTTTATGAACATAAAGTCCTAGAAGCTGGCTGTGGCTTTCATATAACAAGAGCTAGGCTTCTTTTTAATTTTTTAAATTTTGCCTTAGAGTGTGTGCACTCTCCAGAGAGACACAGTGAGAAGGAAAGTGAGAAATCATCTTAACCACCATGCTACCTGCTGTCCCAAGAACTGAGCTTCTTAGGAGAGTGCTTCTTGAGCCCCAGAAGACTCAGACTCTGGTAAATTTGGAGGACAGAAATTTTTCCACAAACCACAATGCACAATGCTATAGAGAACTTTTCCAAACCCAAGGTTAATAAAAGACAGTGCTGGAAGTAGAAGAACTCTGAAAAAAATGTGGTTTGAAGGTGGGTGTTAGTATGTATCTGAGAAGGGCTCACATATAAACCTCTCCTTTGAGCCAAGGCCCAGAGGAGACCAGAGAATATGCAGATAATTTTAGGGATCCATAGTGGAAAGGCAGCCTGCTCTTTACATTTCAGGCAGAGTCCACGAAAGCCAGAAGACTTCTGAGAAGTTTTCTTCCTCTAATTTATGAGGTAGAGCCTCATAAAATGGAAACGATAGTGTGGTGTGACTCATATAGGAAGAGTTTCCCATCTCTGCTTTGAATCTCGCCTGCCCTCAGAATGGTGCAAAAGGGGTGTGGGCTTCCTGTCCCTCAAAGAAGGGTGTTCACGGGATGAGGGCAGGCTGAGAGACACAGGAGACATCACTACTGGGGTGCGGGACTGCAGAATGTCCTCCATACAGAGACAGGTGGAGGTGATTCAGCAGTGGGTGTGGTGTGGGTGGAGCCACATGCAGAGCCATGTCGCAAGAGATTCCCTGATGGACAGGACTGAGCAGGTGGTGGTGGTGCCAGAACACTGGTAGTGAGGAGTGGGGGCAAAGTGGGTGGTGGGGTCAGATCCTGAGAGGGACTGGTGCTATCCAAAAGAGACAGAAATCAATCTAGAAGCAACTGAGTGCATCAGGAGTTGGAAAATGTTCATTGATACCCTTATCAGAATAGGAGTTTGATAACATTATTATGTCTAATTATAGAAACAATGAAAGTTTTTTTTTTTTTTTTTGAGAGATTTTCACTGTAGGGCGCGTGCGCTCGCCAGACAGACAGAGAGAGACATAGAGACAGAAAGCGAGAAATCACCTCCCAGGGGGATGGTCACGCCGCAATCCCTTCTCCTCCATTTTCCTCTCGGGATCTTGGGCACGCACGCACACGCGCCCAGCGTGAGTTTTAAGCCACTGGGTCTGGGACGTGAACCGCGGTCGACTACGTGGGAGTCCAGCGACATAGCCATTATGCCAACTGCTGGTTCCCTGAAAGAGTTTTTTTCAGCCTATGTTTATGACTGTAACATTTATTCCCTCCACATGTGGACATCAATCTCTGACCATGAAACTGGCAAGTGAATGTTCCTTCTTACTGTTGCTTGGACCAAGTGAATCCCAGGCCTCTATGATCAGCTGAGTCAGGGTGGGGCCTTGTGGGTAGAATCAATCAGTACCTGGGCTTGCACACATGGGTATGTGGTATGTATCATGTGCATGCATCTGTGTTCCCATGTGTGTACACATATGCCTTATGTGCCTGTGCACATGTGTGCACATGTGATGTGTCTGTCAGTGCAAGTATGTGCACACATGCGTGTGTTTATATCCATTATGTTGTCTTCATTTTTACACTAATTTTCTACATGTGCCTAGATTTTTTTATCACCTTTGCCTCACTGTATTTAATGTAAGTTATCAGAAGCTTGTTGATAATTTAAAGACATAAATTTAGGGCAGGTGTCATGGTGGTTAAGGTGCTGGATCCCACATGGCCGACTGTGGGTTGGAGTCCTGCACCCAGAAACCTGAAAAACATGTCAGATGTGTGTGCATCTGTGCCCAAAATCCTGAAAGGAGAATGGAGGAGAAGGGACTGTGGTGTTGGCCATCCCCTCTGGGGAATGATTTAT
Source organism: Tupaia belangeri chinensis (assembly GCF_000334495.1). Classification (NCBI taxonomy): domain Eukaryota; kingdom Metazoa; phylum Chordata; class Mammalia; order Scandentia; family Tupaiidae; genus Tupaia; species Tupaia belangeri. Next base: position 1,382,637 of record NW_006208977.1, on the reverse strand, counting down.
CACTTTCCCTCTCTCTGTCTATCTGTCTCTTTCCAACAATGGCACGCATATTATAGCAAAAGTCAAAATAAAAACAACAACAAAAAGGCATACATTTATAGCCTAGCATGGTGGTACACTTGGTAGCAAACTGAACTGCAGGGCTGGTTGCCACCGTGAACCGCGGTCGACTACGTGGGAGTCCAGCGACATAGCCATTATGCCAACTGCTGGTTCCCTGAAAGAGTTTTTTTCAGCCTATGTTTATGACTGTAACATTTATTCCCTCCACATGTGGACATCAATCTCTGACCATGAAACTGGCAAGTGAATGTTCCTTCTTACTGTTGCTTGGACCAAGTGAATCCCAGGCCTCTATGATCAGCTGAGTCAGGGTGGGGCCTTGTGGGTAGAATCAATCAGTACCTGGGCTTGCACACATGGGTATGTGGTATGTATCATGTGCATGCATCTGTGTTCCCATGTGTGTACACATATGCCTTATGTGCCTGTGCACATGTGTGCACATGTGATGTGTCTGTCAGTGCAAGTATGTGCACACATGCGTGTGTTTATATCCATTATGTTGTCTTCATTTTTACACTAATTTTCTACATGTGCCTAGATTTTTTTATCACCTTTGCCTCACTGTATTTAATGTAAGTTATCAGAAGCTTGTTGATAATTTAAAGACATAAATTTAGGGCAGGTGTCATGGTGGTTAAGGTGCTGGATCCCACATGGCCGACTGTGGGTTGGAGTCCTGCACCCAGAAACCTGAAAAACATGTCAGATGTGTGTGCATCTGTGCCCAAAATCCTGAAAGGAGAATGGAGGAGAAGGGACTGTGGTGTTGGCCATCCCCTCTGGGGAATGATTTATCACTTTCCCTCTCTCTGTCTATCTGTCTCTTTCCAACAATGGCACGCATATTATAGCAAAAGTCAAAATAAAAACAACAACAAAAAGGCATACATTTATAGCCTAGCATGGTGGTACACTTGGTAGCAAACTGAACTGCAGGGCTGGTTGCCACATGACTTCAGATCCCTGGGTGCACACGTGTGCCCAAGATCCTAAGGAGCTGGAAGGCCAGGAAAAGGGGATCGCAGCATGATGGAACCCTGTCAAGGGTACTTCTCTCTCTCCCTCTCTCTTGTGCATGTGCTGTCCATTGTAAAATAAAATGTAAAAATACATAAAGACATGAATTTGAAAGTGCGGACAAAACAGGTTTACTTTCCTAGTATCTTCAGCTTCTTTAAAGTAATAACGTGTCTTGAAAATGGGGGTAACAGTAGCCTTTTACTCCATGTTGTCAGGTTTAACTTGGATTCGACTCGATTTGTCTATTCCCAAATCAAAACGTAGAACTGAAATGAGACAACTTTCTCCATAACCTAAAGGAGTGCTTGCCACTATTCCAAGACACATCTGACAGTCCTCAGATCAACACCATTCTTCGGGAGACACAGTGAGCAGAACTCTGTCCCGGATGCTGTGAAGAGGCAGCAACCAGAAGCCTAGACTGAGCTCCCGTGGTGCCTTCATCACTGCAGTTCTGCGACTTGATGAAATTTCCTTGCTTTGTAAATTTAATCAAGACCAAGACCCACTTTTTTCCCTCTTTGACATATTTTTCCTGGCCTGTAACAAAGATGTAATGAACTACCAATGCTTGAAGCACTCTTGAAAAACCACTGTCAGATTAGCACTTTTTTTTTAAAAAAATTTTAATCTCTTCCTTTCATTTGTCGTCTTTTTCCCCAAGTAAGTGCAAGGCTGTGTGTCTCTCTCCCAACCTCGGTAAGGTAAGATTCGCCTGGTGTTGAGTCACAGTCAAAGCTTTAGCCCAGGCGAAGGCTGCATGCTTTGCACTTAGAAAAAGTGTACCCCTTTAGCTTCCTGACAACTCACTCTCCCACCACGTTAGGGACTGTCTGTTCTGAATGGTACATGGGGCAGGCTGCAGCAAGCCGTGGCTTCCAGGGCTGCCTCTCCTGTGTGGTTGGAAGTGGGGAGAAGCCTCAACCATTGCGGCCAGAAGGGGCACATTTAGAGGGAGTCTGCGGTTCTGATCTCTTACAACAAATTATTCCTAAACCGAGTCATCAACAGGAGCATATTTCAGTGGTTGCCAAATGGAAAAAAAGAAGTAGAGTTCTTATCTGGGTTTTTGCAGTGGGATTTGTCACGGGGTTTCCAGTTTTTGTAACTTCTGCAAAGGCAGAAGTTCTTATCTGGGACGTGCTCCCCAGTTTTTCCAAACATCTAAATCTCACTCATTTTTAAACACTACTGAGCATTTCCTTAATTCCTGATCAGGGGGGATTTCCACAGCAAGTTGCTTATATGCCTGTTTAGCATAAATTTTATTCCCATCACTGTGTTCTCTGCAAGATTGCAGATTTCTCAATGGCATCTTCATCCTTCTATTCCTCCCATGGTACTCGGTTGCTAATTGGCAAGCGGGTGGGCTGTTCGTGGAGTGAACAGATTAATGAATCTGTCATCACTCCTTCACTCACTATATTCCTTTCCCAATAAGCATAAAGCAAGCTGTGGAAAAGCCCCCAGAGAAGAGGAAGACTCTAAAGAGTGAATGAATGAAATGCATGATACTTCAGAATAACTGTCATGATGCTAGCTTGAACATTACAAACTTCACTGTTAGACAGTCTTTGTTCTTACATTTGCTTCCCCCTCCCCTCTGCCATGGAAGGAGCCAAGATCTGCTTTACAATCAGCTTCAAAATGGACTGCCTGGATTCTCACTACAAATGCCTGGAGAGCCAAAGCTGTCTTATTTATTTTTTCCCCTCCAGATGCAGTTGGCCTCCTCTGAGGCAATTGTAGGTCTTCCGTCAATATTTAATGAATTTCCAAAAAGAAACGTAAGACTTCATTTTAATCCTTATTGTACTCCAAATGATGTTAAAACGCCAGTGACTAAAGTTTTTACTTCATAATCATTAGTGTGGTTCGAAGATAAAAGACATGAAAATTTAAAAAAAAAAATGGAAAAACATTTTGGCTACTTCTAACTAGTGGGTTGGAATTATGACAGAAGTGGTAACAGGAAAATGAAGCTAACAACGACGTGGTTGCTCCTGTGGCTTTGCGTAGACATGGCTAGGTAGAATTGTTCTAGTGAACAATGAATGTGGGGTGATGGCCGTCTACTGCTTAATGGTTTCCAAACTAATGTTTAAAGGGGAGCACATGGTTTATACCAGAATCCAGTTCATATGGTTCTCAGCCAGCAGTGTATGTGAGTGTTGATCTTAGATGAGTGATGTTAGTGTATTAAGAAGATTGAAAGATGGTATTATCTTTGTGGGTTGCACAAATAGATTTACACAGAAAATCGTACTGAGGTATAATAAGAGTAATATTATGTACGGATAGTGAGAAAGACAATGCATTTGTCATCTAGCATCCCATGATCATTTTCTTGGTCCTGCAACCAGCCGGCTCCCTAACCCTCCTTAGAGAGCGCTGAGTTTTGTCCATCTTTTCATTGCAGCACTTGTAACTAATTGCATAAATATGTGCATTCCATCACCTGTTCTAGGAAAGAGCAATGTTGTTTTGCTTTGAATTCCCAGAGTGCAGCAGAGTCTCTGGCAGTGTGGATCCCCGAAATATATTCAGGAATGTGTTTGAAAAGAAGGAGTTGAAACCAGTGTTTAAATGCTCCTTTATTTTATTTTTGTTATTATTTTTAATTTGCTATAGGACATGTACACTCACCAGGGAGAAACTGGAGGAAAGGAGTGAGAAAGCACCCTCCCAGGGAGGATGGCCACACCGCAATCTCTTCTCTTCCATTCTTTTCTTGGTAACTTGGGTATGCATACACAATGCACCCAGCATGTTTTTCAAGTTGTCAAGTCTGCAACTTGAAGTGCACAGTTGACCATGTAGGATCCAACCACCGTAACCACCATTCCACTGACTGGCCCATGTTCCTCTTGTAAGGTTCTGAGATTCTCAAGACAGAGAAACTCAACACACCCACCCACCCACACATGTCCATGCACACACAAATACTTTAAGTTATGTGTTCAAAAAAACTCAGGAAGAAACCATTTAGTCTAATCAGGGAGAAGAATACAGGGACCAGCAGTTAGCGTAATAGCTATGTCGTTGGACTCCCACATAGTCGACTGCGGTTTGCATGCCGGACCCGGTGGTTTAAAACTCATGCTGGGCGTGTGTGCGTGCGTGCCCAGGATCACGAGAGGAGAACGGAGGAGAAGGGATTGAGGCGTGGCCATCCCCCTGGGGGGTGATTTCTCGCTTTCTGTCTCTCTCTGTCTGGCGAGCACACATGCCCTATAGTGAAAACATCTCAGGAAAAAAAAAAAAAAAGAATACAGCAATCTAGTCTCTATATCTTAAAGACAGAAAGAACAAAACCATTAAAAAAGAACTCTTTTTTTTTTCAGTTAATCATTATATAACTTTACAATGTACATACAGTATTATCAGCACACACCTCATTTTTTGTCAATTAAATGAATTTTTTTATTCCCCTATTCTCCTCCCTCCACTACTCACCCCTGTATCACCCCTATCCTTATTAGCTTTAGTATCAACTGTTGCCCTCCCTGCTACCGTCCTTTCAAACTCTCAGATTCTGCTATAGAGCGCTGACATTCGGGATATATTGGGGGGGGCGTCCAAAGTCTGTCTTTCATAGTCTGGCTTCCTCACTTACCACGAAGTCTTCCTTATTTGTCCACTTTTTATCAAATGTCAGGGTCTCATTGTTTTTTGTGACTGAGCAATATTCCATAGAGTACATAAGCCATGGTTTTTCCATTCGATCACCTAGTTTTGGACATTTGGGTTGATTCTATGTCCTGGCAATTTTAAATAATGGTGCAGTCATCATGGATGGGCAAGCGTTTTTGTGACTGAGAGTTTTTCTATCCTTTGGATAAATAACTAAGAGTGGAATTACTGGGTCACGTGGCAGTTCTGTTTGTAGTTTTTTGAGGAATCTCTGTATCATTCTCCACAGTGGACTGTGCTAATTTAATGCATTTCTTTTATTTATTTATTTTTTATTTTTATTTTTATTATCATCATAATCTTCTTTATATTACATTGGATTACATATAACTTTACAGTGTATTACATTGCTTTTTTGAAAGGGAATTCCATGCATGCCAGTCAATACAGAGACATTAATCTCCCGCCTCATCATTCAATATCTTTTCTATATTTTTCCCAATTGCCAAGACATGGAACCAACCTAAATGTCCACAAACTGATGAATGGATTGGAAAAGTGTGGGATATATACTCTATGGACTACTACTCAGCCATAAAAACTAACAAGACCCTGGCATTAGATAGAAAGTGGTCAGATATGGAGGATCTATTGCTGAGTGAAGTAAGCCAGGCCATGAAAGAAAGATATTGTATGTATCTACTCAATATATACCGACTCTCCGCATTCTATGGTACAGAGTGAAAAATTGGAGGACATAAAAGCAGTGAAGGTACTTAACGAGAATAGGACAGTGTGGAATGAGGGGAGGGGTGTAGAGAAGAGAATAGAGAAAGTTAGCTAATTTAATGCATTTCTACCAATAGTGTGGGAGAGTAAGATGCTTGAGTTCTCTGTGTATTCTGGTTATCAGTTTTTTATCTGAAACATAGTTTACAAAAATATTCTCCCATTACAAGGGCTGTCAATTTACACTAATTACTGCGTTTCTACTGTGCCATGTAGAAACTTCTTAATCTGAAGTAATCCCACTTGTCTATTTTTGGGATTATTGACTGTGCTTTGCAGGTCTTATTTAAGAAGTCTTTGCCTACCTCAGTGTCTCCCAGAGTTACCTTAGTGTTTTCCACCAGTAGTTTTATAGTCTGAGGTCTTAGGTTTAGGTCTTTGATCCACTTTGATTGATTTTTGTTAATGGTGAGAGAGATGGATCCAGGTTCATCTTCCTGCAGGTGGTTATCTAGTTTTTCCATTTGCTAAAGAGGTTTTACTTTCCCACTGGATTGACTGGTACCTTTTGTCAAAAATCAGTTGGCTATATGTTTGGGAGTTTATTTCTGGGGTCTCTGTTCTGTTCCATTGGCCTACATGTCTGCTTTTGTGCCAGTACTATGCTCTTTTGATTATTACATATTTATAGTATATTTGGGGATCAAGGAGTGAGATACCTCCTACTCCACTCTTCTTGCACAGGATTCCTTTGGCAATATGAGTCTTTTATGATTCCAGACTAATTGTATGATTGTCTTTTCTAAATCTGTGAAGAATGTCTCTAGTACTTTGATTGGGATGCATGAAATATGCAGATTAATTTTAGTATTACCATTTTGATCATATTAATTCCTCCAATCCAGGAACATGGGATGTCCTTCCACTTTTCAGTGTCATTTTCAATTTCTTTTTTTTTAAGCTTTTCATAGTTTTCCTTGTGGAGGACTTTAACTTCTTTGGCTAGATTTATTCCTATGTATCTTTTACTTTTTGTGGCTATGGTAAATGGAATTACTTTCTTCAGTTCTATCTTGTCTACCTGCTGTTTGTATATAGAAATGCTGTAGATTTCTGTATGTTGATTTTGTGTCCTCCAACTTTAATATATTCATTTATTGCTTCCAGGAATTTTTTTGTCGTCACCACTGGGTCTTCTATGTATACAATCATATCCTCTGCAAACAGAGATAATTTCATCTCTTCTTTTCCTACTTGAATGCCTTTTATTTTATTCTCTTTTCTGATTGCATTGGTGGGGACTTCCAGTACTGTGTTGAAAAGGAGTGGAGAAAGTGAATATCCTTGTTGTGTACCAGTTTTTTAGTGGAAAAGCTTTGAGCTTTTCCCCATTCAAGATGATGTTAGGTATGGGTTTTTCATAGATAGCTTTTATTGTGTTGAGGAATGACCATTCTATGTCAATTTTGCCAAGAGTCTTGATCATGAAGGGATGTTGTATTTTATCAAATGCTTTTTCTACATCAATTGAAATAATCATATGGCTTTTTATATTTCTTTCTGTTAATATGGTGTATTATGTTTATAGTTTTGAGTATCTCAAACCATCCTTGCATCCCTGCAATAAAGCCTACCTGGTCGTGATGTATAATCTTTTTGATATGTTGTTGGATACGGTTTGCTAGTATCTTGTTGAGAATTCTTCCATTTATATTCATCAGAAATATGGCTCTTTAGTTTTCCTTCCTTGTCATGTCCTTGTATGTTTTAAGGATAAGGGTGAATGAATTTGGGAGAGTTCCATACTTTTGAATCTTTCGAAATAACTTGAGTAGAATGGGGGTTAACTCTTCTTAAAAGTTTTGTAGAATTCAGAGGTGATAGCCATCAGGACCAGGGCTTTTCTTTGTTGGGAGCTTATTTATTACTGATTCAATCTCATGGCTCATTATGGGCCTATTTAGACTTCTATGTCCTTCTGATTCAATCTTGGCAAATTGTATGTGCCTAGGAACTTGTCCATCTCATCCAGGTTTTCTTGTTTGTTGGCATATAGTTGTTTATAGTATCCTCTAATCATGTTTTGTATTTCTATTATGTCTGTTGTTATATTGCCTACTTTATTGTGAAATTGATTTACCAGATTCCTTTCTATCTTCTTATCTAGCTATTGATGTGCCAATTTTGTTAACCTTTTGAAAGAACCAGCTTTTACTTTAATTTATTTTCTGTATAGTTAATTTATTTTCTATTTCACTTATTTATGCTCAAATCTTTATTATTTCTTTTCTCCTGGAGTTTTATGGACTTTTTTACTGTTGTTCTTTCAGTTCTCTGAGGCATGATGTTAGGTTGTCCATTTGCCTTCTTCCTATTTTCTTATTCCCGATAATTGCTATAAAACTTCCCTCTTATGACTGCGTTTGCAGTGTCCCAAAGATTATGGAAACTCACGTACTCACTATCATTGACTTCCATAAGTCTTTTGATTTCAGTCTTTATTTCTTCATTAGTTGTGAAGTCATTCAGCAGTAGGTTATTTAGTTTCTATATATTTGTGTATTTTTGAGAATTTTTTCTGAAATTAATATCAAGTTTAATGTCATCATGATTGGAGGAGATGCTAGATATAATTTCTATGCCTTTGAATCTTGAAGGCCTTGCATTGTGCTCTATCACATGGTCAATATTCAGAAAGGTTCCATGTGGGGGTGAGAAAAAAGTATATGTCGAGGTCTTTGGGTGGAAGGTTCTATAGATGTCTGTCAAGTTCATCGATTTATGGTATCATTTAGATCCCATATCTCTTTGCTTATTTTTTGTCTAGATGATCTATCCAAAGGAGATAGTGGGGTGTGAGGTCCCCAACAATTAATGTGTTGCAGTCTATCTATCCTTTTAGATCTAAAAAGGATATGTTGTTACATATTTGGGTGCTCCTACGTTAGGTGCATAGATATTTATAAGCATTATATCTTCTTGATAGATTAGCCCTTTTACTACTATAATGCCCTTTTTTGTCTCTTCATGCAGTTTTTGTTTTAAAGCCTATTTCATCAAAAATTAGTATCATGACTCCAGTTTTTGTTTGGTTCCCATTTGCATGGAATATGTATTTTCAGCCATTCACTTTTAATCTGTGTATGTCTTTATCCACAAGATGAATTTCTTGTAGGCAACAGATAGAGATAGAGGGTTTCTGTGTATTTATTTATTTATTTATTTTATCCATTCTGCCAATCTATGTTTCTTAATTGGAGAATTTAATCCATAAATATTCAATGTTATTACCAGTATTTCTGAACTTGCCCCTACCATTAAGGTGGCCATTGTCTTGGTTGTCTTTTATTCTCTTATTTCTGTCTGTCCATTCTTTAGTTTTCCAAGAATAGGACTCCTTTCAGAGTTTCTTGAAGAGTTTGTCTGGTTTTGACAAATTCTTTCAGGTTTTGTTTGAGAAGATTTTAATCATTTTTTCCCATATGAAGAATAATTGCTGAGTATAATGATCTTGGTCAAAATTGTTTCTCTCTTAACACTTCCGATATGTCTTCCCATTCTTTCCTTGCTTGCACTGTTTCCATCAAAAAGTCTGGTGTTAGCCTGATGGGATGACCTTTGTAATTCACTTGACATTTCTCTCTTGCCAATTATAGTATCTTGTCTTTATCTGTGGTTTTGGTTAGTCTGGCTAAGATGTGCCATGGAGAGGATCTTCTTAGGTTGATTCTATTTGGAGTTCCTTGTATTTATTGGGTCTGGATGTTTGAGCACATCTCTAGACTTGGAAAGTTTTCTTTCAGGATTTCATGGAATAAATTTTCAAAGCTCTTACTTGTTTCTTCACCTTCTGGGATATCAATTACTTGGATGTTTGAATGTTTAATGGAATCTAGTATTTCTCATATATTATCCTCATTTTTTGTTGTTATTTTCTTTATCTTTTTTTTCTTTTTCAGAGATTTTGTTTTCTATGTACAAGATTTGATCTTCAGCATGGTCTAATTGGCTTTTAATACTTTTGAGAAAGGTTTTGATTTCCTGTATTACAGTCTTCATCTCTGACAGCTCCATTTGATTCTTTCTTATGGTGTCCATTTCTTCTTTCAAATTGTGGAAGGACTTCCTCATTTCCTGGAGTTTGTTGTCTCTTTTCTGCTCCAACTTACAGAGTTTTGTAACTATTAATGTTCTGAACTCTTTCTCTGACATTTTGGTAACTTCTATTTTTTCGAGAGGTGGAGGAGAGTCATTGTGTTCTCTTGATGGAGATATATTTCCTGACTTTTTCAAACTCGAGGCTCTTCTGCAACTTCTAGTCATTGAGTGATGACTTCTGGATACCTTTTTTGGGAAGGTTTCTGCACTGGAAACTAGTCTGCTTCCCTTTTGCTGTGGGTTGCTTCTATGTCGAAGTCTCTCTTCTGTTGTGTTTAGCAAAGTGGTCCCCAAAGGAGGAATTTTCTATTCAGGTTTCTGAAGAGCAGTTTCTCCTTTTTAGCAGGTTGTTCAGTATAAAGTGAGGATCCCTGGGAGCCTCATGATGCTAAGATGTTTGAAAACTATGATTCTAGAAGGGACCAGCAGTTAGCGCAATGGCTATGTCACTGGACTGCCATGTAGTCAACCATGGTTTGAGTCCCAGACCCAGTGGCTTAAAGTCACACGAGGCACCTGTGCGTGTGTGTCCAAGCTCCCAAGAGGAGAATGGAGGAGAAGGGATTGTGGTGTGGACATCCTCCCTGGGGGATGATTTCTCACTTTCTTTCTCTCTGTCTTTCTGGCAAGCGCTTGCTCCCTATAGCAAAAACCTCTCCCAAAACAAAAAACAAACCTATGATTCTAGACCTATGTAGTCCCTCTTTCTGGCAGGTAGGAAAGGGGGCTCTGAGGTTGGGAGCTGGGGCTGGAGCTGTGGCTGGGGCCAATGGACAGCCCTGCCTCAGTATTCCTGACTCTCATGGTTTCATTTAGATCTTTTATATCTTTATTTTTTGTCTGGATGATCTGTCCAGAGGAGACAGTGGGGGTGTTGAGACCCCCTACAATTATTGTATTGCAGACTAACTCTCACTTGAGATCGTTATAACAGTCACTCTTGGATGCATGTAGGTGCTCCAGTGTTGGGTGCATAAATATTTAAGTGTTATATCTTCTTGGTGAACAAGTTCTTTTAGCACTATATGTCCTTCTTTATCTCTTCTTACATCTTTCATATTAAAGTCTATTTTGTATGATATTAATATGGCAACTCCAGCTGTTTTTGGTTTCCATTTGAGTGGACTATATTTTTCCAGCCTTCATTTTCTGTCTATGTATGTCCTTATCAGTGAGATGTGTTTCTTGTAAGCAGCATATGGATGGCTTCTGTTTTTGTATCCATTCAGCAAGTCTGTGTCTTTTAATAGAATTTAATCCATTAATATTCACCATTATTATTGATATTTGTGGACTCATCCCTGTCATTGTTTTAGCCATTTTCTCATTTGTTTTGTGTTCTCTTATTTCTGTTTGTCTCTTCTTAGGTATCCTTATACAACACTCCCCTCAGTACTTCCTGTAGAGCCGGTCTATTATTGGTGAATTTTTTCAGTTTTTGTTTATCTGAGAATACTTTTATTTGTTCTTCCCATTTGAAGGATAATCTTTCTGGATATAGTATTCTTGGTTAAAATTGTTTTTCTTTTAATGTCTTGAATACATCTTCCCAATCTTTCTTTGTCTGCATTGTTTCAGTTGAGAGGTCTGACCTTACCCTAATGGGATAACCTTTATAAGTAACCTGACATTTCTCCCTTGCCATTTTTAGAATGTCTTTGTCTTTAATTTTTACCAATCTGGCTATGATGTGTTTGGGGGAAGACCTTTTTGTGTTGTGTTTATTCAGGATCCTTTTTATTTCTTGGGTCTGAATTTCTCCATGTTTCTCTGTCTTTGGAAAATTTCCAGATAGTATTTCATGGAAGAGGGTTTTCATGCCTTTAGCAGATTCCAGAAGGTGAAGACCTTCTGGAATATCCATTATATGGATATTGGGGCATTTCATGGTGTCTAGAATTTCCTGTATTTTGTCCTAATTGTTTTTTTTTTTTTCATTCTTTTTGGTGATTTGGTCTATGTTGGAGACTTTGTCTTCAAGGTCAGAAATTCTTTCTTCTTCATGGTCCGATCTGATGTTAATGCTTTTTTCATTTCTTATATTGTATTCTTCATTTCTGGAAGTTCTGTATGATTCTTTTTTAAGGTTTCTATTTATTTACAAAATTCCTCTTTTATGTCCTAGAACTATTTGTCTGTTTTCTCTTGCATGTCAATGTGCTATCACTATGAATATTCAGAATTCTTTTTCTGACATCTCTGTGTATTTCTCTGTGCTGTCCATTGTTGGTGAGGGCTACCATGTTCACCTAGGGGAGAGTTATCCCCTTGTTTTCTCATGTTTCTTTGGGATCTGTGCTGGTTTTTGGTCATCTGATGCAGTTATTAACTTTTTCTATTTATTGGAGTAGATTCTGTTGTAATGGAAGAGGGAATTTCACCCTTAGTTCCCAGGTCTGTTCCTATTGGAGGGCTGTGTCTCCCAGGTCACAGCCTCCCAGGTCATAGCAGTTATGGTAACTTCAGATGCATGGCTACTCTACCAAACTTTCACATCTTGTAGGTGGTAGGAAGCTAATGAGGATCAAGCTCAGCACACAGGCTGGTGTGTCAACAGTTCCAAAGTTACCCTCTAGGGCCCCTAAGGGTACATTGATGAGAGAAGGTCTGCTGAGACCAGACTCAAGTCTCCTGGATCAGCAAGGTGAGCCCAGGCCACTAGAGCTCCAGGAAACGAAGTGCTGAAAGTTCCAAAGTTACTCCCAGGCCCCAAGGGTGGACTCATGAGAGGAAGCCTGCTGAGACCAGGCTCAAATCTCTATAATAGGAACTCTTGTTTTCCCACATGAAATGTACAACATTGGCCAATCAGTGCCCATCTCATCTTCTCTCTCAGTATTGGTTATGGCACCTCTTCCTCTGGATTTCACGATTCTCCTTGACTATTTTACTTTTCTTGTATATTAAGAGTCTTCTTCAGCTTTGGCCATACCAGTGTTTTTTATTTTTCTTTTAAACATTTTTTTTATTATTATTAACTTGTTTTTGCTATAGGGCACATGTGCTCACAAGAGACAGAAACAGAGAGAGATAGAAAGTGAGAAAGCATGACTCCTCACCTTGAATAATGCTACACTACTGCAATCCCTTCTCTTCTATTCTCTTGGGATTTTGGGCCCACATGTAAACCTGTGTGTATGTGTGTGTGTGTGTGTGTGTGTTTTAATAATTATTTTATCTAACTTTATTTATTTATTTAAATTTGACCAGAGAAGGACAGAGAGAGAGAGAGAGAAAGTGAGAAAGCAAGCTGCCAGCACTCTAACCACGGTCAGCCATGTGGGAGTCCAGCGCCCCCAACCACCACACCACCTGCCAGCTCCCCTGGTTGTTTTTCAAGCTGCCAGGTCTGGGACTCAAACCATACAGTTGGCCATGTGTGATCCAGTTACTTTAACTTCCATGCCACCTGCTGTCTCTACATATTTTTAATACCCATTTTACTTACACACACACACACACACACACACACACACAGCTCTTTAGATTTGATAGCTCTATCCACCTCAGCCATATTTCTTGAAAGAATTGTTGCTTCCTCCATTTCCTCACATTTCACTTTCTTCACCCTCTTCAGTCTACCTCTTGTCTCCTCCTTGTCTTTGAAGCAGCACTTGCAAACCTATGAATGCTTTGTTGCAGAAACTGACAGAATTCTGGTTGCTCCTAGTCAGGCTCATTTTCTTCAACAATATCTTTAAAACTGGGAATTCTTTAAGGCCCAGTAATCTACTTCCTTCTCATTTCATAGTCTCACTATACTGTTCCATGTCCACATTTTCAATTGTTTCTTAAATACAACACTTGAATTTGTATCTTCAGCCCAGATCTGTCATCCCTTGTGCTCCTTTGGGTGTCTCAAAGACACAAAGACATCAAGCTAAATGTATCCCCAAACAACTCATTATGTTTCTCCTGGTCATCAAAAATATTGATTCTCAAACAAGTGGATAAAGAAAATGTCACACACACAGAGTGGAATGACACTCAGTCATTAAAGAGTGAAATCCTGTCATTTGAGGTAACATGGATGAGCCTGGAGAATATTCTTTTAAATGAAATAAGCCAGACATGTACAGAAAAAAAGTGCACTCATATATGGAAACTATAAAAGTCAACCTCATAGAAGTAGAGAGTAGAATAATGGTTATTAGAGGCTGGGAAGGGTTAGTTCATGCATACAAAATTATAGTTAGATAAGAGAAATAGCTTCTAGTGTTATGTTCTATAGCACAGTAGGGTAACTAGAGTTAACAATAACTTACTGTATACTTTTAAATAGCTGAAAGAGAAGGTTCTGAATCTTCCCAATACAAAAGAATAATTAATATTTGAGATGATGGATATGCTAATTATCTTAATTTGACCATTACACATTGTATTCAGGTACTGAAAAAATGGACTGTATCGCATAAATATGTACAATTATTCTGTGTTAATTAAAATGTTTGAAAAAGGCTGAAGTCTTTGCTGATAAGAATAATGTCTAGAGGCCAGCAGGCAGTGTGGTGATTAAGGTGTTGGACTCTCACATGGCCAGCTGTGGTTCGAGTCCTGGACCTGGTGTCTTGCTTTCTCACTTTCTCTCTCTCTCCCTCTGTCTCTCTTTCTGGTGAATGCATGTATCCTATAGCAAATTTTTAAAAATAATAATATAAATAACATTTAGTAAATAATTTTTTAAAAAAGAGAATGTCTAAATCACTTCTGTATGTCAGAACCACTTTTTGCATTTAATAGTCTAATAAGCATTTAATAAATGATTTTTGAAAAGTGTTGATACTCTTTCAATATTTTCTATCTCTGTGAAGAGTTGTGACTAGCTAGTTATAAAATCTGTGTCAAGTCACTCCATATCAAGTTCCTTGCCAAATACTGTTGATTTTCATCTCTCTAATTTCTTTAATCTGTTGTGTCTCCACTGCCAACAATCTAATTTGAGTAAATGATCTATTTACTATCTTACTCGCTGCCTTCTAAGAAGATTGTTCCCATCTTCTCTTGCCTTCTTTCAATTCAGCAAGATAGATCTGACTGTTCAATTTATGCATCCTGCTTATAAATATTTCAGTGACTTTCCATTGCTCTTAAAATGAAGGCTAAAACAAGGCGTTCATAATTTTGCACTGTTCAATTCCCACTTAACTCTACGCTTCATCTCCAAGCATGCTCTTCTTTGTTCTTCATACTTTAAACCCTTGTCTTGTTTGCATGCCATGAGCTTGAGAAACATACCAAGTGCATGTATATGCAAGGCTCAGGGGCCTGACATGATGGATAAATAGAAGAGAAGGGATTGCAATATGACCACATATGACCACACTCCATCGAGGGTGCTTTCTCCCTCTTTCTTTTTGTGTCTAATTTTTGGAGAGGTTTTCGCTATAGGGTGCGTGCGCTCGCCAGACAGACAGAGAGAGACAGAGAGACAGAAAGCGAGAAATCACCCCCCAGGGAGGATGGCCACACCGCAATCCCTTTTCCTCCATTCTCCTCTCGGGATCTTGGGCACGCACGCACACACGCCCGGCGTGAGTTTTAAGCCACCGGGTCCGGGACGCGAACCGCGGTTGGCTACATGGGAGTCCAGCAACATATCCATTACGCTAACTGCTGGTTCCCGCTGTGTATTTTTTTTTTTTTTTGGAGCATTGGCACCCTCTGGCAATGAAAAAAATCAGTTCTCAAAAAGCGAAAACAAAACTATCCCCCCCCCCATAGTAAGTCCTGATCTTGTATCATTTGCTAATTTTTATATTCCATGATGCAAATATTCCTGATATAACATCAACTAGCTTGCAAAATCCTGAAAATTCAACCCTCTGCTCTTGTGAGCCAGAATGAGCTGGGTCCTGCACACCTTGCAACTGTTTTCTATGCGTGTATTCTCTAGTCTCTGTAGAGAATAGAGTAGAATATTGCTGTAGGGCGTATGTGCTTGCCAGAGAGAGACAGAGACAGAGAGAGAAGAAGTGAGATGGGGATGATCATGCATCAATTCCCTCTTCTCCATTCTCCACTCAGGATTTTGAATATGCATGCACATGCACCTGGCATGTTTTCAAACCATTGGGTCCAGGACTCAAATTATGAATCAGTTATGTTGGATCCAGCCGCCTTAACCACCATACCACCAGCTGCCCCCTGTATTTTATATTCTTGTTGCTTTTTAAACAGTTTCTTAATTTTGAGAGCTCAGTTAAATCATCACCTTCTCACCGAAGCTCCCATAGATTTTTCTGAGTAGATCAAATCCTCCTACCAGATGTTTTCAGAGCCTACACAATGCCTCTTTATGACATGTACCACAATGTATGTCTACATTTCTTTGATTTGATTAATACCTGTATTCATGAAAGACTATTGAATTTCATAAATAAGAGGAACATGTCTACTTTCAGTCACCATTGAACTCCCCGGGCTTGGTATAATATTTGGCATATAGTAAGCACTCAATAAACAGTTGCTGAAGGAAGTTTTAGAAGAGACTTTGGATCTCTGTGTACTGATATCACTGCATACATCTGGAATGGAAACAAATGGAGCAAAGTCCTGAATCCACTCAGAGTGCCCAGATGTGCTGCCTTACAAAGGTGAATTGAGGTCCATCTACTCTTTGTCAAGAACCTGAATAGATACAAAAGGAGGAGGATCAAAATTCGGAATTGGGGACCAGCAGTTGGCGTAATGGCTATGTTGCTAGGCTCCGATGTAGCTGACCGCAGTTCAAGTCCTGAGCCCGGTGGCTTAAACTCACGTCGGGCGCGTGTGCGTGCACACTCAAGATCCTGAGAAGAGAATGGAGGAGAAGGGATTGCGGAGTGGCCACCCCCCTGGGAGGTGATGTCTCGCTTTCTGTCTCTCTGTTTCTCTCTGTCTTTCTGGTGAGTGCACGCACCAAGTAGCAAAAAACTAAAAAAAAAAAAAAATTGGGAATTGGATTGAATATGGTTCCTTGAGTTTGATTCATAAATTATCTTTAGTTAACTTCCTATTCTTTGGATAAACTATAGTTCTGAGTTTTGTTTCCTCCCTTTTTTTTCTCTGCTACATGAAAAATCTAGGTGCCAAGGGGAAGGGGTGAGGCTTATGTGGCCTTTTTCTAAAGAAAGATTAGTTATTTCTTCCACAAGAGAGAGAATGAGAGAGCGAGAAGCCTCTGATAAGATTTGCATGCTACAATCCTTCCCCAGTTTTGGCTACCCCAGATCACGGGCACACGGATATGCATCCAGCATGCACAGGGAGTTCCCAGAACATACACCCAGGACTTTCCCACATGGGTCCAGTTGCATTACGGCTGCACCACATGGCCCCTATGTGAACTTTTGACAGAAGAAGTGAGTCAGGACCCTGGGATCCAGAGCAGAGCGGCTGTCTCCGTGCTGTCAAGGTGTGATTGGTTGGGGAGTAAGGAGGATTTCAGTGTCTGCTTGGTGTTATCCACACTCTGACATCTTTACTGGTTTAGTCAACACCATGAGTCCATACTGTTGATTCTGGTTCAACCTTTGATCTCACTTCTGTTGCAGACCCCTTGAAGTCTGACTACACCCATGTTCACATGTTTCTGGCCCCAGTTATGTGCCCTTTGTCACACAGAATCATTTCCTCCTGCCATGGCCATCGGATATGGTGACTTTCCAGTCAGGCTTTTAGCTAATGAGAAGACTTACTGGGATTTTAGGGTCTTTCCCAAGGGAAATTTGGAAGAACTGAGACAAACCTTATACCTACAATGCTGGGGAGCTGAGCTTACTTTGATTTGGGGACTTGCATCTGGAGAGAAGAAATATGGACCCACAGGCCACAACCTGCATTGCCTATTTTTATGTCACACTCACAGTCTACCAGTAATGCAAGCATTTCTCTCCTCCTCCTTCCTGTCTGTTGGAAATTTCCTGTAAGAGTGCGTGAAGAAGTTCACCAAGACACTGTTCATGGAAAAGGGGAAATACCAGAGAACTCATAAAAACCCTTTATCTTGAAAAATCTAGATCTTAAGGTATTTAACTACAAAATTCTTTCTTTTTCTAATAAAGTTATTTTGCATTTACTCACTGAGCATTGTCACGGCATACAAAATGCAATTTCCCATCCAGAATACACTTGTATAGTGGCTTAATCATACATATTATCATCAACAAATAATTTTCCATTTCTTGTTTCATATATATATATAATATATGCTTCATATATATATTTTTCCCCTATTTCTCACCCTCCGTTATTTCCCACCCTCCTCTCACACTATCTCTGGTAGCTATGGTTGTTTTCCATTCCTTCCTCCCCACACACATTTTATTGATTCACAAAATATCCTAGTTAATCTAACTACTTTCAGTAGCAAGTTCAGTTGATATATGCATATCTGTGAATACGTGTCTGACTTTAGGCATGAAACTCTTAGTAGAATGAATATAATAAAAAGTGGCACCTACTGAAGCTATATAGCTTACTGTGGTCCACAGAATCCTAACCTGTTTCCTGGTTTTAAGTCTTTTTTTTTTTTTTAGAGGTTTTTGCTGTAGGGTGCGTGGGCTCACCAGAAAGACAGAGATAGAGAGATAGAAAGCAAGAAATCACCCCCCGGGGGGATGGCCATGCCGCAATCCCTTCTCTTCCATTCTCCTCTTGAGATCTTGGGTACGCACACACCCGCACCCGGTGTGAGTTTAAGCCACTGGGTCCAGGACTCAAACCGCAGTCGACTACATGGGAGCTCAGTTATATAGCCATTACGCTAACTGCTGGGCCCCTGGTTTTAAGTCTTACGTAAAATTCTATCTTGAACATCAGAAACAGATCGTTCATTCTATTCATTTCTGCCATAAATGCGTATACCCCCACTTCCCTAGCAAGTAATGAAAACCTTTGAAGAAATTATGCACAAAATCAATGCAAAAGAAGAAAGAATAAGAATCAATTTTTTAGGTCATCAGGAAAGTCATGGCATATTTCTGTTATTCTATGTGAAAATGTGTCATGACTTTCCCAACAACCCAATAGTATGCATCTCCCTCCTTGCCCTTTGATACAACCACAGTAGGACCAGACTCATAGAGTGAACCTTCTCACATTTTCACAGATGGTGTGTGGTCCAGCCCCAAAAATAGAAAATGCCCTCCAAGACTTCAGAGCCTCTTCCCCACAGTCTATCCTGAACATTGCCTCAGCCTGCCCTTTATGGAGGACATCTTACCTTTCATTTTGCCACTCTGCTTCATAATCCTTTCATGTCTCCCATGGAGGACAGTATAGAACAGAACATTTTCAGACCAGCCATGGCCTGGTGGTTAAGGTAGCTGGATCCCTCATGAGCAGCCACATAGTTGAGTCCCAGACCTGGTGTGACTGTGTGCATGCCCAAAATGCTGAAAGGAGAGAGAAATGGAGGAGAAGAGATTGTGATGTGACCTTGAACCATAAGAGGTATTTTCTCACAACACACAACTCCCTCTGCCTCTCTCCAGCCAGTGCATATGCTCTCTAGCAAATTTAAAAAAAAAAAAAAGAATATAAAACTTTCAAGGCCCGATGCTGTGCTCCGCATGCTGAATTTGATTCTTTGTCAAACCTAAACACAGGCCATGGTGGCATGCACCTGTGGTCCCAGCCACTCATGTGGGCCAACCTTTCAGGGCATCACATTTTACCACTGCACCACCATCTGTCCCTCTTTATACCATTTCCTACACTCAATTAGGATTCTGTATTGTTCTGTAGTGATATTTGTTTTTGTTTTTAGTTTTAAATTTACTTATTTTACATTCACTCACTGTACATCATTACAGCATAGAAAAATGAGTCTTCCCATCCAGAACACACTGTATAAAGGCTCAGACAAGGATATTACCATACATGTAATAATCATGTTATCATCAACAAATACTTTTCCATTTCTTATTTCTTATATTTTTGCTTCTTCCCTCCCACCCCCTTTGATCCCCTCCCTCTCATCCTCTGCCACTTCCTGCCCTCCTCTTACACTGCCTCTGCTATCTACGGGTACTTTCCATGCCTTTTTTCCCCCCACACTTTATTGATTCACGGAAGATCCTTATTAACCTAAATACTTTCAATAACAAGTACAGCTGATATATCCATATTTGTGAACACATATCTGACTCTAGGCATAAACCTCAGTGTGTTTAATGATTTCAGAATGAATGATTTGTTTCCTTAGCTATTCTGCAATTGTCTTGAAAGCCAGGCTTGTGTCTCATAATAATAGTAGTTAATACTTTTGGGATTTTACTATATGCCAGGCACTGTTGTAAACGCTTTACTTGTATTAACTCATTTAATTGAACCTCTTTATTCCCCACAGCAGTTAGGAAAATGCTGTGCAGCGGTAGTTGCTGAATATACTTGTGGATTGTTTCATGAGCTGTTTGGCAAGGGGGCAGACTGGAGTCAGGCTCTCTGTGTGCTATTGTGCTTGAATTCCATGTTTACTGTACCTACGTAAACTTCAGTAAATGACAAAACGTTTTCAACTCCAAGAAATACTAAACCTTATCTGTTTATCCATCCATCCATCCACCTACTGGGTCATTGAAAAGTCATGACATGTCTTTTCTGCTTTTCTATGTAAAAATGTGCCATGACTTTTCCAACCACACACTATTTACCTATTCAATTACCATCTACCTACCTATCGCTACTCTCTCTTTAGAAAAAATAATAATAATTTTGCCAGAGTCCTGAGAGGTCACCAGACAGAGAGCAAGAGAGAAAGTGAAAGAAACAGCGCCTTCCCCTGGGGTGATGGTCATGCCACAATTGTTTATCCTCCATTTCTTCCCCGTTTCAGGATTTGGGCATGCATGCTCATGTGCCTGGCATGTTTTTTAGGCCACCGGGTCTCAAACTCAGCTGGACAACTGGCCATGTAGGATTCAAGACACCTTAACTATCGTGGCACCATCTGGCCCGCTACCCTTTTTGAAATGTGATTTCCATAAAATAAAATGCATAGTTTAGTGAGTTTTAACAAACATCTGGCAAATACCTACCTATTTCTATGAAGATGTGGAATATTTCCATCACTCCTAAAAATTCCTTCATGTCCCTTTCCAGGCAATACTTACCCCTTTTGATAATATTACTACATTATCTGTTCTAGGACTTTATGCAAATATAACCATACCATTTGTATCTTTTGGGGGACTGGGTTACTTGCTCAATGTAGTGTTTCTATGATTCATTCATGTTGAGACATGTATCAGTGGCTTTTTTACTTTTCTGATGAGTGGTATTCCCGCAGATAAATATACTACAGTTTATTTATTCTTTTCATTTCCTGGTGGACATTTGGCCTATTTCTAGTTCCAGATTACTATAAGTAAAGCTTCTATGAGTATTCTTATACAAGCTGATTTGTTAAAAATATTGATTTATTTAACTTTATTATTATTATTATTTTAAAATTTGCTACAGGGAACGCATGTTCATGAGAAAGAGAGAGACTGAGAGAGCGAGAGAGAGAGAAAGCGAGAAAGCAAGCTGCCAGGTCCAGGACTCAAACTGCATTCCACCATGCGGGAGGCTAGTTCTTTAGCCACCACGCCCCTGCCAGCTTGTACAAGCTGATTTTCTTATAGACAATTTTTTCTCTTAGTTTTAGCATCTGCTGTACAAAGCTGAAAATAATATCTACTTCTTACCATTTTTGAGGATTAAATTAAAACTTATTTCTAAAATCATAATACAAGCCCTAGCACATACTATTTTTTTAATTAATTTGATACATTATTGTTCTACAAGGGTAACTAAAACTCAACTTTGTTATGTACATAGAAAGGCTAAGGTATTACCTCTTCCATTTGTCGTCTACAAATACAAAAATAAAATGCATCATTTTAGGCCATTCTTTACTTGAGATCATTTGCACTACACAGATACTTATGTCTGAATTATCTGGATAATGTCTGCAGCTCAAATTCAAAGGTATTCAATTTTGTCTTCAACTCAAGTCACGCAAACACATGCAAAGTTGAAGGGCATGCAAAACCAGTCATTGAAAGAACTTGTTTATAAGGAGAATTAATAATACCATCCTCATACGAGAAGCTCAGATAATTTTCTGGACTTAAAATGAATCTTACGGGATAATGTTTTGGTAAGTTGAGTAGAAGTGAATTAGGACCATGTGGGAGTATATTTTCTGTAAAAGGAACTTGAATGTTTAAAAATAATGGAAAAAAGATGCTTGGGGGCAAATGCATTTAATCCTTTGACAAACTCACAACTTGGAACAGTTGCACAAACGTAATGGCCATCACTATCAACTTCCCACCCCGTGACTAGGACGCCCTCTCCTACCTGCCACTTGCTCATGGACGGGTGAGGAAAACACACCTTTTGTGTTGGCAGAAGAACAGAGCAGGGCTTAATTCATCTGGTAGAGGGCTTACAGGCACTTGCTTCTGCCACTGATCCATTCACATTTCCACTGAAAGCTGAAGGCTCCCCACCTGTCGTTGATACTGGCAGGTCCTCCGAGGCCAGTAGGATAGTAGGTAGTGTAGACCACCAATCCTTTAGAATGACTATTTGGAATGACTATTGATTTGTTCTGTTTTGTTGAGGGATTTTTCTATAAGGTATGTGTGTGTGTTCATCAGAGAGACAGAGATACAGAAAGCAAGAAATCACCCCCAGGGGAATGACCATGCAAGGATCCCTTCCCTTTCATTCTCCTCTCGGGATTTTGGGCACACACAGGTACCCAGCCTGAATTTCAAGTTGTTGGAACTTGAATCATGGTCAGCCATATGGGAATCCAGCACCTTAACCACTTCCACTACCTGCTGGGCCCTGGAACAACTATCAAAAGAACTATAGAAACCTATGTTGATAATTTTCCATACGTCCATTGTCTTGTTCCTGTTATAATAATAATAATTTTAACACTGGAAATATCCTATTCTAAGTATACATGACTAAACAGTTTAAATGGGAGTCTAATGAAAGTGACATACTTTATTTATTAAGTTAAAAATATCTGTTATAGGGCCAGTAGGTGGTGTGGTGGTTACACTGGCTAGATCCCACATGGCCACCTGTACAGTTCAAATCCTGGACAAGAGATTTGGAAAACATGCTGGGCACATGTGCATGTGTGCCCCAAAGCCCATGAGGAGAATGGAGGAGAAGGGATTGCAGGATAGCTATCCATCCTCCTTTGGGGGTGATTTCTCATTTTCCTTCTCTCTCTGTATCTCTCTGGCAAGTATGTGTGCTGTATAAGGAAAACTAAAACTTGAAGAAGAAGAAGGAGAAGGAAAGAAGAAGAAGAAAAGAAGAAATGCTTGCACGTTTATATGTTTCCATAATCAGCTTGTGGTGGATTCTGCCCCTCCCTGGCCATAACTATTAGAGTTGGAAACTCTTGGCCAGTCTGATAACTGGGACATGGTATTGCATTGTTTCTAGTTTCTACTCTGATTACTAATGAGGTTGAATAATTTTCATATCCTTATTAGTTATTTTACATATGAATTTAGCATTTAGAAAGTTACAAATCTGTTCATGAAGTGTGTGTTAAAGTCCTGTTATGGGACCAGCTGGTCTGAATCCCACGTGGCTGACTGTGCAGTCCAAATTTTAGTCCTAGCAGCTTGAAAAGCATGCCAGGCGCATGTGTGTTCATGCCCAAAATTTCGACAGGAGGGAACATGAAGGAGAAAGGACTGTAGCATGATCAGGTCCTATGGGGGATAATTTCTCTCTTTCTCTATCCCGTGAGTGCATAAGTCTTGTAGCAAAATTTAAAAAAAAAAAAAAGTCTTATTGTGATGGCGGAAATAATCCAAATGTCTATCAGCAGGTGAATGGATAGACACAATGTGATATATCCACACAATAGAATATCACTCAGCGATGAAAAAGAATGAAATACCAACGCATTGGACAGCACTGATGAACCATGAAAACATTACAAGAGTACTTTACAGAGCTCGAGGACAAATGGAATTGAAGTATGAGTTTATTTTGGTGACCCCAACCCCCCAATTTTTGAAGTCCATGCAGAATTTTCTCATAATACACATTTTCCATGAACTTTTGGAAGACTCCTTGCATTCTAAGCGAAAGAAGCCCGTGAATCACAGAAGTCCCATGCTAGTCACTCCATTTATATGCAGACCAGGTAGAGTCAAACAAACAGAAAGTGAACTAGTGGTTTGCAGGAGCAGGGACAAGGAAGAATGAGGAATTAGTGCTAATGGGTTTGGGGTTTCTTTACAGGGTAATGAAAATGTACTAGAAAGGGATCATGTGATAAGTGTACAACCTTGTGAACAGACACGGCACTAAATACTCTGAAAACATGAGTTCTATGGTAAGGGAATTGTATGCAAAATTTTAAAATCCTGTTATCGGATACTAGATAAATAAGAGGGCGCTTACAGTTCAATGGGGAAGGTAACTGGTTATCTAAGGATGCAAAGAAGTGCATGTACCAAGCCTTGGCTCTATTTTAAAAGACGGACTGCTCTTGACTACTGAGGGGAAGGACCGTTAGAGGCAAGAATATCCTTCATGGATTTTCCATTGTTCCTGTGATTTGGGTCTAACCTTGTCTTCTTTGGGAAATTGAACAATTCAGTTTGTCTCCTTTGATTCACTTAACTAGAAGATGATCAAATTTATACCTCATAGAGGGTGACATATTGGAAAATATTCATATATGCATCCAATTTTTAAGGGAAATTTTTTTCAAATTATTATTTATTTAATTTTATTTATTCACTCATTTATTTTTAATTTGACCAGAGAGAGACAGAGAGAGAGAGAGAGTGAGAGAGAGAGAGAGAAAGGGAGAAAGGAAGCCGCCAGGTCTGGGACTCGAACTGTGGTCGGCCATGTGGGAGTGTCCAGTGCCTTAATCACCACGCCACATGCTGGTCCCGAGAGATTTTTGCTATAGGGTACGTGTACTCACCAGAGAGACAGAGAGAGAGAGAGAGAGAGAGAGAGAGAAAGAGAGAAGAGTCAGCTCCCAGAAGTCACCTCCCAGGGGGGATGGCCATGCTGCAATCCCTTCTCCTCCATTCTCCTCTTAGGATTTTTGAGTATACACACACACACACACACACACACACACACACACCTGGCATGAGTTTCAAGCCACTGGGTAAGGGACTCAAACCACAGTCAGCTCCCTGGGAATCCAGTGCCTTAACCACTATGCCACCTGCTGGCCTTGCACTCCATTTTCCTAACATTCATAGTGATATTAAACCTCTCTTCCTGTAAGGAGCATATCCTGCCACAGAGGAGTTGGTCTATAAATACTTGTTACACTTTACTCAAGAAATGAATCATTCATTACCAATTAACTTGTTTTCTTAATAAGCTTAAAATATTTTTTGCCAAGTTATTTAGTTTCTTTTGCTTCACCTTGTACAGGTCTATGGTTTATAAATCCTAGTTAAATGCTAATTATATTGAATTTATGGGACGATTTGTAAAATGAGAGGGATTTAAGTCAAATTACTTATCTTAAGTAGCCCAAACACATGATTAGAGGAGGAAACTTTTTTTTTTTTTTAAGAGGTATTTGCTATAGGGCATGTGAGCTCGCCGGAGAGACAGAGAGACAGAAAGTGAGAAATCACCCCCCAGGGTGGATGGCCACGCTGCAATCCCTTCTCCTCCATTCTCCTCTTGGGATCTTGGGCACGCATGCACATGCGCCCTGTGTGAGTTTAAGCCACCGGGTCCAGGACTTGAACCATAGTCGACTACCTGGGAGTTCAGCAACATAGCCATTACGCTAACTGCTGGTCCCTACAGGAGGAGACTTTGAGAGCCATGATCAGAAGACCTGGTGTTAGTTCCCTGCTCCCTTCACTCCCCCAACTCTTTAAAAAGTCATAGAACACTGTGCAAACAACATTCTTTGGGGGTCAGCTACCTCATCTGAAAGATGTATAGCATACTTGCATTATATATTTCAGAGAATTTATTGTAGAGATAAAAAAATAAATGTGATTTTATTTTATTTTATTTTTGTCACAGAGCACATGCTCTCACTGAAGAGAGATACAGTGAGAGGGAAAGTGAGGAATTACTCCCAAAGGCTATGTTGCAATCCCTCTCCTCCAGTCTCCTCCTAGGTTTTTGGGCACGCACATACTTGTCCCTGGTGTGATTCAAGCCACTAGGTCCAGGGCTCAAACGATAGTCAGCCATGTAGGAATCTAGCACCTTAACCCCTCCACCATCTGGTGGCTCCTAAATGTGATATTTTAAAAGCACATGGCGTTTAATAAGCTGCGACATCACATCATTAGCATCATCACTCGCACCACCACCAGCATCATCACCGTTTTTACAAATATTACTCTATATGCACACCTTTCCATTGTTCAAGAGCTACGGCGGAGAACACAATTAGGATGGAACATGGCTTTCTCCTGTAACTCAAAACCAGTCCCAGTTAAGGTAGTACTGGTCAGTCTCCTGTTTATGACTAAAAAGGATCGGCACATTGGACTCATTGGCTTCAATTATACAGCACAGTGTGTACGACAACTGAGTAGCTTTTACTTCTGGGTGGACTGATCATTTGTTGGGCTGATTTATCTGAACATAACGCAGCTAGGCTATGCTGTAACCTCTAGGCAGTGCACGTCACATTATTTCAGACTGCCCCACGAAGGTTTTCTGGAAAATGAGGGTGAGTTATGGCTGGTCCTGGCAGGCGGTGTCATTTTCATTTGCTGTCAGTGAGTGCTGGAGAGTGAGGAGTCACAAGGGCACTATATTTTGTGTCATATGAGAGTGCCCGGTGATAAATGATTACTGTACAGGGATCAGAGACTAAACTAGACAGTCACTGGAGAATGATATTGACAAGCACCTATCACCCTGACAGCGGTGAAGGAGGGAAGGGGTGGAAGGAACCCGTGCTTTACAGCTCTCTTTAGGAGGCAGCCATTAAGCTGCGGCCTGCCACCACCTTGGGGCCTCTGCTGGGTGACCTGACATCAAGGACTCTTTCCTCAACTTTGTGTGGAAAGCACATCCCAGGATGCTGGTACCTCCACATGCAGATGGTTAAATAAATTAGGACTAGAACAGAGAACATCTGGCTGCTTTGCCCGACTCTGTATAAATGGTTTATCACAGATACAGGGACTCTGGGTTGCACTTAAAAAAATAAATTTATTGGAGCCAGCAGGTGGCATAGTGGTTAAGACGCTGGACTCCCATGTGGTTGATCACAGTATGAGTCCCGGACCAGGCAGCTTGAAACGCATGCCAAACATGAATGCATGTGTGCCCAAAATCCTGAGAGAAGAATGTAGGGGAAGGGATCATAGTGTGATCATCTACCCGGGCATGATTTCTCGTTTTCTGTCTTTCTAGTGAGAGCATACACCCTATAGCAAAAAATCTCTAAAAAGGAAAAATGAGAGAGAATGATATCCCCATTGCACTGGCTTCCAGGCATATAGAATTTCTATTTTTTCTTCTGAGATTCCAAGTCCTGAATCACAAATGTTGTAGGCTTCTTTGCCCTATAACATCCCCGCCCTCCTTTATATGCTGCTGAATTCTCCCATTAGAGAGTGATTTCCTTGTGAGCACTATTTCTCAGTTCTTTCATCAGGAAATATTGGTGACTTCATGAAAACGAGGCTGTTCGATCACATTTCTTGCAGCAGGAAAGAGAAATCAGAGCGCTTGAGAGCAATGAACATCGAGGAAGAGTCAAGAATGGTGTGGGGAGGGAAGAGTGGAGTAATCCCAAACAAACGTCACTTTCTTGCCACGTCTTCCAGCTGGGCCTGCCCAGATTCCTTCCATTTGGAACAATATGGATCCACAGGTGTGACCTTTTTTTTTTTTTTCAGGTGGAAGGATAATTGGGGGTAGACCTAGACAGCAGCTCCCACATTCCCAGCCACACCTTGGAAAGGACAGCAGGCGGGTACAAGCCGGCCTCGCCCTCTCTAATGGTTGCCTTCCAGATCCACCCAGAGAAACCTGAAAGGAATGGGCACCCATGGATCAAAGGGAGCCTCCCTTGTTTGTTTTTCACCTAAGGTAATGGAGCCAGTTCCCACACCCTTCCACAGAGCCGCTCTAAATTCTTAATTCCTCTAGCAGCATGAATAATAATCCACTTGACCCTCTTTCAAGGATGAGAGCCAACTAGATGAAAGGCTGTCCCCATTTCAGGGCAAGTGTTGTAATCAGGGGAAGACCTGCCCCAGCTATTGTTTCATTACACACGCAGAAATGTGCATTCATTTTACACATATTAGAAACAAAGAACATAGTGAAAGTTCATGAATACCATTACCTTAAGATAAATATGGTTGATATTTTGAAGTAAAACCTTTAAGACTTCTCCTTATAGAGCCACATACATATTTTAAACAGAATATGTGAGTCCACTTTACAACATAATTCTCCTTACTTACCTGAATAAATAGATATTTTATGTGAAATACAGATTGACATTACCTTATTAAGAAATATAAATTGTACCTTCATTTTGTTTTCTCTCTCTCTCTCTCTCTTTTTTCTTTGGAGAAGTTTCTGCTATAGGGCATGTATGCTCGCCAGAAAGACAAAGAGAGACAGAGAGACAGAAAGCAAGAAATCATCCCCCAGGGGGGGATGGCCACGCCGCAATCCCTTCTCCTCCATTCTCCTCCTAGAATCTTGGGCACGCACGCACATGTGCCCGGCGTGAGTTTAAACCACCGTGTCCGAAACTTGAACTGTGGTCGACTATGTGAGAGTCCAGCAACATAGCCATTATGCCATCTGCTGGTCCCACTTCATTTTGTTTATTTAGCCAATTCCATATTAAAAATTTTGCCTTCTCTTGCTCCACTTTCTTTCTTTCCTTGCTTCCCTCTTTCTTTCCTTGCTCCCATCCATGATTTATATCCACTTACGTATCTATGTATTTATGTTTGTATGTATTTATCAATTTTTATTATAAATTAAGCTGCAAAAAGTACTCTCCAACATAAATTATATGGGTATATCATTATTTCCCTGGAAATAAGATTTCTAGATAAAATGATTTATTGAGGGTATATATTTATATATATATATTTGCACATTACCTTCATCAGTGTAGGAGTGTCTACTTCTCATGGTTTAGGATAGTGGTTTTCAAATGTCACTACTGCTTAAATCATTTGAGGCAAGTTTAGAAGATACAGCTTGAGTCACACCACAAATAAATGAAAACAAAACCTCTAGTCAAAGGTCCATGACGCAGTATTTGTAAAGGTTGGTCTAATCTAACTCTAACGCATAGGCAAGATTAAGAAAGTGGGTCAGCAGGTGGTGTGGAAGTTCAGGTGCTGGATATTACATGGCTAATCCTGCGGTTCGAGTTCTGGACCAAGAAGCTTGAAAATCATGCTGGGCGCGTGTGCTTATATGCCCCAAATCCTGAGAGAAGAGTGTAGAAGGGTTGTGGTATGGCTTTGTTGTTGTTGTTGTTTTGGTCTAGGTATTTTACCAATTGCTTTAAGACAGTGTTAAGGCTTTGTAGGTATGGATTTATTGAATTATCTATTTCTTTCTTTAATTCTACCAGTGTTTGCTTTATGTTTTTTTTTTTTTTTTCTTGGAGAGGTTTTCACTATAGGGCGCGTGCTCTCGTCAGACAGACGAGACATAGAGACAGAAAGCGAGAAATCACCCCCCGGGGGGGATGGTCATGCCACAATCCCTTCTCCATTCTCTTCTCGGGATCTTGGGCACGCATGCACACACGCCCGGCGTGAGTTTTAAGCCACCGGGTCCAGGACATGACTACATGGGAGTCCAGCGACATAGCCATTAGGCTAACTGCTGGTTCCCTGCTTTATATGGTTTTAAGCTCTGCCGTGAGGTGAATGAATACCCATTCATGACTACTATGTCTTCTTGGTGAATTTACCATTTTTTTTTGGGGGGGGGGTTTGTTTGTTTTTTTATCTTGCTATAGGGTAAGTGCGTGCACCAGAGAAAGACAGCAGAGGGAGTGAGGGAAAGTGAGAAAGTACCCACTAGAGGGAATGGCCATGCCTCAGTCCCTTCTCCATTCTCCTCTTAGGATTTTGGGCACTCACACAAGTGCCCAGTGTGTATTTCAAGCAGTTGGTGCTGAGACTCCACCACACAGTTGGCCATGTAGGATCCAGCTCCCTTCATCACCGCACCACTGAGTGGCCCAATGGATTTACTTTTTTTTTATCATTAATATTCTCTTAATGACTGATAACACTCTTTGTCTTGAAAGCTTTTTCTGATTTAATATAGCTAATTCGGCCTTTTTATGCTTACCGTTTGCATTGTATATCAACTTTCTTTCACTTACATTTAACCTAGCCATGTCTTAGTGGTTACCTTGTCAACATTTAATTGAGTCTTGCTGTTTTAGCCATTTTGACAAACTCTGACTTAACTGAAGTTGATTTATGTCCACCATTTTATTATTTGTTTTTTATTAATTCACTCTGGATTTTTTATTTTCTTTTGAGTTGTTGTTTGTGGTGGTTTTTCCCTCTGTTTATCCTTCATGCCATCTTTTGGGTTATTTGAATACAATTTTAATATTCTATATTAATTTATATATGGCTTCTTTTTATTTTGACTGGTTTTTGCTATAGGGCATGTGCGCTCGCCAGAAAGACAGAGAGAGACAGAGAGACAGAAAGTGAGGAATCATCCCCGGGGGGATGGCCATGCTACAATCTCTTCTCCTCCTTTCTCCTCTCAGGATCTTGGGCATGCACGCACACGCGCCTGGCATGAGTTTAAGCCACCGGGTCTGGGACTGGAACCACGGTCGACTACCTGGGAGTCCAGTGACATATCCATTACGCTAACTGCTGGTCCCTATGGCTGTTTTTGATACATTCTTTTGCATTATACTTTTTTGTTTGTGGAATTACAATATTGATTCTTAACTTTTCACAGTTTACTTTGGGCTAATATTGTACCTTTTTATGTAAAATGTAGGAACCGATATAAATGTCATTAAGATAGGCGTTTTTAAAATCTCTATGTTGGAGTATTTCTTTCTTTCTGGAGGAATTTTAAGTCCTCATCTTCCTTCACTTCCTCTTCTTGCTTCTCCTCCATTTTTATGATCACTAATGTATTTTGTGCATCTAAAACTGCTTTTAACTTTTTTTTTTTTAATTTCTCCTAGAGGGCATGCATGTGTGCCAGAGAGAGAGAGAGAGACAGAGAGAGAGAGAGAGAGGGGAAGCAAGAAAGCACCCCCCAGGGAGGATGGCCACACTCTTATCTTAATGACTTTTATGCAAATCCTATGTTTTACATGAATGGTACAATCAAATAAAAGAAAGAAAGAAACGGTACAATTCCTTCCCCTCCATTTCTCTTTTCAGGTTTTTGGGCATGCATGCACATGCACTCACCGTGTTTCTCAAGTTACCGAGTCCAGGCCTCAAACCTCATAGTTAGCTACGTGGGACCCAGCTGCCTCAACAACTCTGCCATCAGCTGGCCCTAAAAATGCTACTTCAGGGCTTTCTTTTTTTCCTTGTAGTCTCTGTTCCTTTGTCCTCTTTTTTCTTTTCTTTTTTCCTGATGTTCAGCATACCAAATTGCTTAAACAGCTGTAATGGATTGGTTAAAGGCATGTGCTTTAAAGTCAGACTGTTTGGTGTGAATTCCAACCTCTTCACCTACTAGCCTCAGGTTTTGTTTGTTTGTTTTTGCCATAGGGTGTGTGGACTTGCCAGAGACAGTGAGAGGGAAAGTGAGAAATCAACCCCAGGGGCCATGGCCACGCCACAGCCCCACTAGGTTAGGGAGGTGAACTATAGTCATCATGTGGAAGTCCAGAGCCTTAACCACTATACCACCTGCTGTTCCCTAGCCTTAGGTTCTTAAGAAGTCAACCTCCCTCAGTTTTCTTATTTGTAAAAATAGAGATGAAAATAACAGCTCCTCCCCCATAGGACTACTACAACTTAATGAGTTGACACTCACTATGTGCTTAGAGCAGTGACTGGCACATCAAAGTACCAACACACACTTTGTTCTCCAGTGATCTGGAAATTACATATCCAATTTTATTTCTAACAGTGGCTACTTTTATTTAGAAAAACAAAGGAATCTCTACTTCTCCAACAGCATCAAGAATAAAATTATGCCTGCTAAACCAACTAGCAAAAGAAAAGAGATTTGACACACCCTTACTCCATTTTTGCAAATTATCCATTGTTGGTTAGAATAATTTAAAATCCAGATGCTAGTGATGATGACGGTGTTTACACATACTATAATATTCTGTTGACACAGTGTTTTGTCATCATGTTAGCAATAATTCTTAATTTCATTACTGGCTCTGTTTTTCTAATTTGAATTCTCTCCATAATTTAGTTTATTCCATGTCTAAAACTGATTTCTTTGTTTTTGCACACTATTAAGTTAGCTGGATAATTTTTCTCCAGATAATTTGGATGGTGGGTGTGTAAGGTAGGGTCGACAATAGGACATCTTTGAGTATTTGCATTGGTGAGAATTTGTATTGTTTTCCTTCCACATGAGTGATAGTGACACTGAACATAAAATTCTTTAATTATTGTCTACCCTTGCACACTCATTCTCATTATTTTCTGGAGCTTAGTATAGTGGACAATAAGTCTAATGCTTTTTTTCTCTTTTTTTTAATTATCTGTGGAACAAAAGGAGCTTCCTATTCTACCATTTGGTTGACATCACCAATCATTCTTGTCATTCTTTTTTTTTTTTGCATGTGCTAGAGTGTGTGTGCGCTCTCCAGGGAAAGACAGGGAGACAGGGAGAGGAGAAACATTCATACTTATGTAGCTACCACTCCCACCAAGATATACTGATAGATCCACTTTATTACTCCAGAAAGATTCCCTTCTGCTCCCTCCAAGTTTCTCTCTTACCTTCCCCTGTCCCTACTCAAACAGCTGTTGATTTGCTTTCTATTATTGCACTCCAGATAAAGAATGGTCACACTGCAATCCCCTCGCCTCTATTTCTCTCTCCTTTCGTGATTCTGGGCATGCACGCACACGCATCCCACGTGTTTCCCAAGCCGAGTCCAGTACTCAAACCGTGCAATCAGTCATGCGGGCTCAGATTTCCTCAACCACCAGGCCATGGTGCCACTCCGCAGGAGTTCTGAATTAAGACAATTTACCAGAGGATTATGTGTGGATATCTTCTTATACATTTCATTCAACATGTTCTGAGACTTTGTTGTCTGAGGCTTTGAATCTATTTCTGCATGGAAACATTTACTTTTATAATTCATTTGATGACTTTTAAAAGGGGATTGTGATGGAATGGATCATATATGTATGTTTATGCTTCCCATCTGCATTGTGGAAAATCTTCGTTTACTTTAGACTGAGGTTTTATTGGATTTGTTGAAGAACTAGTGATGACAATGATGACAATGATGACCACAATGACATGATTCCACTCACCAGTGATGACAATGATGACGACAACAATGACCACGACGGCAACGTGACTCCACTCAGACCATCTCCACATGCGTGTCTTCTTTCTCTGTTGCATATTGTGTTCTGGTTGGTTTCAACAGCACCTGAACCAAAGAGAGCAGTGCTGAGTACTCACCTGAGGACTGGCAGCCAACAGGTGCCCAGAAACCTCCTGTAAATGCTATACTTAAGTGGCCAGCAGGTGGCATACTGGTTAAGGTGCTGGACTCCCATATGGTCAATGATGGTTCAAGTCCCAGACCGGAATACTTGACAATCACACCAGGCATGTGTGCATGCATGCCCCAAATCCCAAGAGGACAACGAAGGAGAAGGGATTGTGGTGTGGCCCTACTTCCAAGGAGATTATTTCTCTCACTGTGTTTCTCTCTCTGGCAAATACAAGCACCCTATGACAAAAATCTTAAAAAAAATCTTAAAAAAAAAAAAAAAAAGATGGCTGTTCTGGCTACTTCCCTGAATCATTGCTAACAGTTTTGTACAAGTATCTTTACCTCTCTGTGCCTCTGTTTCATGTCACCTGGGGAGATGGGAGTAGAAGATTAGTATATCCGCCCCTTGAGCCACTCCGCCACCTGCCGGCCCCTACCTATTATTTTTATAAACAACTTTTGTAGTAGTTTTCTTAAAGTAACATGGCTGTTTTAAGTGTATAGTTCATTATTACAAATGTTTATACTTATACAGCTACCACTCCCACCAAGATAGACTGATAGATCCACTTTATTATTCCAGAAAGATTCCCTTCTGCTCCATCCAAGTTTATCTCCTACCTTCCCCTGTCCCTACTCACACAGCTGTTGATTTGCTTTCTATTATTGCAGTCAAGTTTTGTATTTTCCTGAAACTCATATAGATGTATCCTACAGTATGTTTCCCCTCAGCAAATGTGGGTGTTTGATCCCAGAACTGCATGTGTTTTGTTTTTTATAATCATTCTGTTGTTTTGTCTACTGATAGTTTGTTCCTTTTTTATTTTATTTTTTTGTGTGTGTGTGCTAGGTAATATTCTATTGGGTGAATATATCATTTCATTTGTCTAAATTACTTACTTGGATATTTGAATATCCAAGTGTATGAGCTCCTCAAGAGTAAAC
>NW_006208977.1:1345059-1348098 GCF_000334495.1 Tupaia belangeri chinensis | reverse complement strand
TTTTTTTTTTTTGCATGTGCTAGAGTGTGTGTGCGCTCTCCAGGGAAAGACAGGGAGACAGGGAGAGGAGAAACATTCATACTTATGTAGCTACCACTCCCACCAAGATATACTGATAGATCCACTTTATTACTCCAGAAAGATTCCCTTCTGCTCCCTCCAAGTTTCTCTCTTACCTTCCCCTGTCCCTACTCAAACAGCTGTTGATTTGCTTTCTATTATTGCACTCCAGATAAAGAATGGTCACACTGCAATCCCCTCGCCTCTATTTCTCTCTCCTTTCGTGATTCTGGGCATGCACGCACACGCATCCCACGTGTTTCCCAAGCCGAGTCCAGTACTCAAACCGTGCAATCAGTCATGCGGGCTCAGATTTCCTCAACCACCAGGCCATGGTGCCACTCCGCAGGAGTTCTGAATTAAGACAATTTACCAGAGGATTATGTGTGGATATCTTCTTATACATTTCATTCAACATGTTCTGAGACTTTGTTGTCTGAGGCTTTGAATCTATTTCTGCATGGAAACATTTACTTTTATAATTCATTTGATGACTTTTAAAAGGGGATTGTGATGGAATGGATCATATATGTATGTTTATGCTTCCCATCTGCATTGTGGAAAATCTTCGTTTACTTTAGACTGAGGTTTTATTGGATTTGTTGAAGAACTAGTGATGACAATGATGACAATGATGACCACAATGACATGATTCCACTCACCAGTGATGACAATGATGACGACAACAATGACCACGACGGCAACGTGACTCCACTCAGACCATCTCCACATGCGTGTCTTCTTTCTCTGTTGCATATTGTGTTCTGGTTGGTTTCAACAGCACCTGAACCAAAGAGAGCAGTGCTGAGTACTCACCTGAGGACTGGCAGCCAACAGGTGCCCAGAAACCTCCTGTAAATGCTATACTTAAGTGGCCAGCAGGTGGCATACTGGTTAAGGTGCTGGACTCCCATATGGTCAATGATGGTTCAAGTCCCAGACCGGAATACTTGACAATCACACCAGGCATGTGTGCATGCATGCCCCAAATCCCAAGAGGACAACGAAGGAGAAGGGATTGTGGTGTGGCCCTACTTCCAAGGAGATTATTTCTCTCACTGTGTTTCTCTCTCTGGCAAATACAAGCACCCTATGACAAGAAAAAAAAAAAAAAAAAAACAAGTACCTCCCACTACTCCATACTTTTTCCATAAGATAGTAAGAACCCCACAAATATCGATAAAACTAAGTGCTGAGTGAGCACATATTTAACTATTATTATTTTTTTAAGAATTATTTAATTGTATTCATCATGATTATTTTTTTCCCCCTGATTTAACCATGGAGAGAGAGAAAGTAAGTTGCCAAGTCCAGGAGTTGAACTGCGGTCAGCCATGTGGGAGTCTGGCACCTTAGCCACTACGCCACCTGCCGGCCCCTACCTATTATTTTTATAAACAACTTTTGTAGTAGTTTTCTTAAAGTAACATGGCTGTTTTAAGTGTATAGTTCATTATTACAAATGTTTATACTTATACAGCTACCACTCCCACCAAGATAGACTGATAGATCCACTTTATTATTCCAGAAAGATTCCCTTCTGCTCCATCCAAGTTTATCTCCTACCTTCCCCTGTCCCTACTCACACAGCTGTTGATTTGCTTTCTATTATTGCAGTCAAGTTTTGTATTTTCCTGAAACTCATATAGATGTATCCTACAGTATGTTTCCCCTCAGCAAATGTGGGTGTTTGATCCCAGAACTGCATGTGTTTTGTTTTTTATAATCATTCTGTTGTTTTGTCTACTGATAGTTTGTTCCTTTTTTATTTTATTTTTTTGTGTGTGTGTGCTAGGTAATATTCTATTGGGTGAATATATCATTTCATTTGTCTAAATTACTTACTTGGATATTTGAATATCCAAGTGTATGAGCTCCTCAAGAGTAAACACTAAGCCTCACATAATGCTTGGAACATAGTAGGTGTTCAGAAAATGTGTCTTGAATAGATGAAGGATTGGGGACAGTTTGGGGGACATTCATTTGGATCAGTATTGGTGAGATCTGTATCTTCCTGTGGAGGTGCCAATGGCAGATGGGCCCAGGAACTATGGCAGTACTAGCGGATAAAGCAAGATGCATATAAATCGTCATTGATATTTCTCCTCCTCTTAGGCAGGGCCATGATACGAATCCAGTCTGTGGTGTGGGATGTAAGAAGGAAGTGAGGAAGGAGAAGAGAGAAATTAGCAGAAGTAATTTTGAGGATTAGCAATTTCATGAGTGAGCTAGAAACTAGAAGAAATAAAACATTCCAGATCTAAGTCCAATTTTTAAATCCATATCTTATTATTTGTATTACCTTGGATAAGTTATTGAATCATCCCAGAACTCCATTTATTCATACATAAAAGGAAAAAAAATGGACTAGTCCTCTGAATTCTTCTAGTTCTCAGATACGATAAAACCCATTTTATATAGATGAGCAGGAGAAAGAAATGTATTGTGTACTCTTGAAACTCTACTGTCAAGACTGGGGAATGACTGGTTATTTGGGAGTTTGATTTTACCAGGTGAGTCTCCAGAGAAGTGCCCTGGAAAGAGTTCTTAGTGGCTTCATCCGAGGTTCTGATATGGGGTTATTTAATTGGCAGGAGAACAAGCTGGAAAATGTCACTTCTGGGTGATATTGGGTCATTGTAAGCAGGAGGTCAGAGTGCAAAAGTCAAGTCACAGCAGGCTGAGCTGGGTAAGCAGGTTCCTGAGTCAGAACCAGGGAAAGCGTTTCCTTCATTAGTGTCTACACAGAAAGTGCAGAGGAAGGGCTGAGGCAAGGTAAGGGACTGAGGTCCCAGAGCAAATATCTGGAGGACCCATTTGTTTTTAGTTCTTAAAGGGCTGAGTGCTGTATATGAGTATGCATGTATTTTCCTTAGCAAATGTGAATATATCATTCCCTAGCTCTGATTTTTTTTCAATTTCATAAATAGAGCATTCATTGTTGCAGGTAAATGCTAATGAAAATCTTCCAGGAAAGCC
>NW_006208977.1:1344287-1344952 GCF_000334495.1 Tupaia belangeri chinensis | reverse complement strand
GTGTGCTAGTAAAAGTTTAACAGCTCGCTTGCCAAAACACTGTGTATGTATGTATGTATGTGTGTGTATATATATATATATATATATATATATGTTTATTTTACTCATTATAGAGAATACAGACATGAGTGTACATATGTATATGCAAGAGAGAGAGAGGGAGAAAGCTCTCTCAGCAGGTTCTCATCATACCATACACACCCTTCCTCAGCCCTCTAATTCCTTAGATAGCTGTGTATGTACCTGGATTGTTTTCAGGCTGATCCTGGAATCCTAACCTACTGTTAGCCATGTGGCTTCCAGCACTATAGTTCAGTTTGCTACTGACTGGACCACCAGGCTGAGCCTGAAATCATTTTTACTACACACATTTTTTAAACATTTTTCTTTTTTTATGGTCAAACATGGATGCATGCACAGGAAAGTGAGAGAGAAAGAGAGGAGCACTGTCCACAGAGTGTGGTGTTACTGGGATCCCCTTCCTCC
This sequence comes from Tupaia belangeri chinensis, assembly GCF_000334495.1. Classification (NCBI taxonomy): domain Eukaryota; kingdom Metazoa; phylum Chordata; class Mammalia; order Scandentia; family Tupaiidae; genus Tupaia; species Tupaia belangeri. The sequence goes on along the minus strand of NW_006208977.1, from coordinate 1,344,466 downwards.
AGTCCTGCAGCCTATTGGACCTTGGCTACATGTGTGGGTATCTGTCATATTTCAAGTTAACTGCATGGGGATTTGAGCTTATGCCACCACGTGGAATTCCTCTTGAGCGGCACATTGCAACCATACCTCAGAGCAGGCTGTTTGTAGGAATCATATTTAAACCCCTTTTGTTGGGACAT
>NW_006208977.1:1314646-1344256 GCF_000334495.1 Tupaia belangeri chinensis | reverse complement strand
TCCCTATACCTCGACTTCTCTTGGGTAAGAGAGAGAACATCCAGGCGTAAAGGCTTGTGTGAGGATGAACCCAACCCTGCTATTTCAATTAGCACCTAGCTAATTCAAAATCTGGTTTCCTGCTCAGAAAAAAAATACACCTTGTGTAAAGGAGTCTATAGACCCTAAGTCTCAACACTGCTTGCACCCCCAAGGAACCTGGAGAGCCTGGACTTGGTGGGCACTTAGGAGGGTCAGAAGCATTCCCTATGGCTGCTGGAATCACACACCCAGTCCCTTCTGTCCTTTCTTGATATCTTGCCAACTAACACCAAGGAGACAATATGTATTTACGATAACGCAGGAAGAAGTTTAGGTATCCACATGATACTAGGAAACTTGGGAGACAGACCAAAATCTGTGATAAGGTACTGAAGTCCAGGATAAAGATAATTTGTTGTTAGGTAAAGGAGATTAAAGGTGACATAGTTAAAGGTGAAAAATGAGCCAGAGTAGAAGAATAAATTAAACTAGTAAAAATAGTTACAAATAAAGCACTAGTTACTGTTTATCAACTAAACTTCTCAGTTAAGAAACAAAGATTTGACAGATTCAAAAATTAAAAGCAAAACCAAAACCCAGATTCAAGCTATTTATAAGAAGTATATCTAGGCACATTAAGCTATAGGTTAAAAATTGGAAAGATATATGTAAAAGTATAAAATATTTCATAAGTAATTTTTGAGGTTAACTTAACCCTGGTACAAAACCCAGAAAAAAAATGACAGGAAATGAAATAGAAACAGATAATTTTACTTATGAATTAAATGAATCAAGGTAAAGGCTTGTTGAATTGAATACAATAGTGCATATAAAAAAAAAAAAAAGAAAACAACTACATCCATGTTGAAATGTCTGCATCCTATCCAATAATGATTTGAAATAAGAAAAGTCATAATGGTAATTACCAAATTAACACATTCAATGAGAAAAAAATAGATGACTTTTCTCAATAGAAAAATCTCTTCTCTCAATCCTGGGCACACATACACTTGCACCCAGCATGTTTCTCAAACTGCCAGGTCCAGGACTTGAACTGTGCTATTGACCATGTGGGATCCAGTGCCTTAACCACCATGCCACCACCTGGCTCAATGTTTGATAAAATTTAACATCAATTGCAATAATAAAAGAAAATGTGTTGATTATTTAGGAATAAAAAAGGACTTTCTTAACATGATAAGAAATATATAAATATCCCTACAAAAATACTAAATGGGAAAACATTAGAAGCATTTGGTTTTAAAATAGGGAATGTAACATAAATATGAACTATTACTTAATATTATGTTGAAGGTTCTAATAGTGCAATAAAAACCTATGTAGAAAAGATTAAAAGATGGGAAAATATCTGTCAATATTTAAAGAAATATGTTTTATTAAATAAAAAGGCTCAAAATAATTTACAAACTACTAGAAATAATTGAGCTTAACAATATGGCTACATATGCTTTAAATGCAAAGGATGACTTTCTAAACACCAGTAACAAATAACTAGACACATTAAAATAAGTTGTAGTTTACAGTATATCAGAGATGTTAAGTATCTAAGAATAAAGCTAAGAAAATAAAGTGAAGGTTAATTAAAAATATTAAAAATGTATCAAGTGACATTGTTAAAAACCTAAATAAAAAATTACATCATGCTTATTGCAAGAAAGACAATATTGTAAATATCAAATATCTTTCCCAAATAAACAATGGAATCACTGCATTTCCAAACAAAATACCAAAAACATTATTTGAGGTGATGAATCATTTTGGTAAAATGATTTTAAAACTTATCTTGAAATGTAAAAATGCAAAAACTATGAAGACATTTTCTTATTCTTTTTTTTTTTTTTTTGGAGAGGTTTTTGCTATAGGGCGCGTGTGCTCTCTAGATAGACAGAGAGAGACAGAGAGACAGAAAGCAAGAAATCACCCCCCAGGGGGGATGGTCACGCTGCAATCCCTTCTCCTCCATTCTCCTCTCGGAATCTTGGGCACGGAATCTTGGGCACGCACGCACGCGCGCCCAGCGTGAGTTTTAAGCCACTGGGTCCAGGACGCGAACTGCGGTCGACTACGTGGGAGTCCAGCGACATAGCCATTATGCTAACTGCTGGTTCCCTATGAAGACATTTTCAAAAAGTAAAGCAGTGAGTAAGGATTTGCCCTATGGTATAGCAAGACTTCTTGTTTAGTTAATTATTGAGACAATATAGCATTGATACCAGGATAGGTAAAGTGATCAATGGAATAGGAAATAAAAAACCCAAAACATAGGCCAACATGTACATGGTATTTTGATATTAAGAGAAGTGACAAGTTAGTTCACTGGGAAAAGGAGAGACTTTTAAGTAGAGCTGGGAAAAACTTGTTAGCCATATGAGGGGGAAAAAAAAATGCATCCCTATCTCATGCCATATACAGAAGTCAACCTGAATTGAGTACAAATGACAAACAAAAGTTCAAAACATTGTGGAAATTATAAATTAATAAGATTTAGACCTTGGGGTAAGAATAATTTCTTTAAATAAGGCACAAAAATCACTCAGGATGGAACAAAAGACTGGCAAATTTGACTAATTTAAAATTTTTTAAAAAGTTTGTTTTAGGAGATAATCTTTTTTTTTTTTTTTTGGAGAGGTTTTTGCTATAGGGCACATGCACTCACCAGAAAGACAGAGAGAGAGGTGGAGACAGAAAGAGAGAAATCACTCCCCAGGGGGGATGGTCACACCACAATCCCTTCTCCTCCATTCTCCTCTCGGGATCTTGGGCACGCACGCACATGTGCCTGGCATGAGTTTAAGCCATTGAGTCTGAGACTCAAACCACGGTTGACTATATGGGAATCCAGTGACATAGAAAGTGATCAATGGAATAGGAAATAAAAAACCCAAAACATAGGCCAACATGTACATGGTATTTTGATATTAAGAGAAGTGACAAGTTAGTTCACTGGGAAAAGGAGAGACTTTTAAGTAGAGCTGGGAAAAACTTGTTAGCCATATGAGGGGGAAAAAAAAATGCATCCCTATCTCATGCCATATACAGAAGTCAACCTGAATTGAGTACAAATGACAAACAAAAGTTCAAAACATTGTGGAAATTATAAATTAATAAGATTTAGACCTTGGGGTAAGAATAATTTCTTTAAATAAGGCACAAAAATCACTCAGGATGGAACAAAAGACTGGCAAATTTGACTAATTTAAAATTTTTTAAAAAGTTTGTTTTAGGAGATAATCTTTTTTTTTTTTTTTTGGAGAGGTTTTTGCTATAGGGCACATGCACTCACCAGAAAGACAGAGAGAGAGGTGGAGACAGAAAGAGAGAAATCACTCCCCAGGGGGGATGGTCACACCACAATCCCTTCTCCTCCATTCTCCTCTCGGGATCTTGGGCACGCACGCACATGTGCCTGGCATGAGTTTAAGCCATTGAGTCTGAGACTCAAACCACGGTTGACTATATGGGAATCCAGTGACATAGCCATTATGCCAACTGCTGGTCCCAGGAGATAACCTTAAGAGGGGAAAACAATTTACAAACTTGGAGAAGATATTTTCAATACACAGAAACAATAATATCAAGAATGAAGAAGTAATTTGAATAAGCGATGAGAGTATAAAATATAAAAATGAGCAGAAATCATAAACAGATAGCCAACAACTAAACTGAAGATGTCTGACATCATTAATGACCAGGGAAGTTCTACTCAAGAGTACAGTAAGATACCATTTTATACTCATCTGATTGGCAAGAATTATGACTGATAATACCTAGCATTGGAAAAAATATAGATCTGTAGGTTCTCTGAGGTGCAATAATTTTGAGACATTAATTTCCAAAATTGAACATTTATATACACCATAACAGCAATTCTACTCTTCGATGTATACCTAAGAGGAACAAGCATGCAACAAGAATGTACGAGATAGTTTTCAGTAACACTATTTACTATAGAAAACAAACAAACAAACACAAAAACAAATACCCATTAAGGGAGAATAGATGAATAAACTGTTATGTTATTTAATGACATATAGCTACCAAAAATCCATGACTGAAGCAATGTGTCACAACTTGAATATCTCTTAACATGCTAGTAAGTTAAAACTGTAAATTGTGAAGATTACATATTTCTTTATATCCTTTTCAAAAATGTTAAAAACAATATATATGTATAATATTCTTAGAAAATATACGTAGGGACAGTAAACATAAAAAGAAAAGCAAGTGAATGATAAACGCAAGTTTCAGGGTGAAGACACCTCAGGTGGGGGAAGTAAGGCATAAAACGGAAGAATCACATAGCTATCCCTAGATTATTACCAAAATTCTAGCTTTTGTTTGGCTGGTGGAATTATGGATACTTGTTGCATTATTATAAGTTAAAAAAAATGAAAAGAAGAAAAGAAGGGAGGGAGAAAAAATAAAAATAAGTTATATATAAATGGATGGTCAATATAAGTTATAAAGCAAAGATTACTATATATTTGATACTTTGTTGCTAGAGTCAGACATATAAATAAAATGACAGGGTGTGATTGGGTGGTTTTCTGTGTCTAGTCTGCAAGTTATCTATAGCTTTGCTATCTAAAGTGACCTGTGACCTAGCAGCATCTGCATCACCTGGGAGCTTGCTGGAAATGCAGAATCCTAGTTTCTCTCCAGACCTACTTACTCAGGGTTTAAGTTTACAAAGTATCCTGATGGTTTATGTGCACATAGACATTTAAGTAGTTGTGATCTACAGCATTCCCCACCTTGGAAATGAGAGTGATCATTTGGAAAACCCCTTCTTACAAGACTTTCTCATACTGGCCATGTCTGTCTGGGTGCCTCATTCCAGTCTCCACAATCCTCTTACTTTCACATGCCAACCTGAGTGTCAGTTCTATGTAGCCTTTCCCAGACCTTCAAATGAGCAGAACCTCATTTGAATACATTATACATTATATCCTATACATTATATCCTCACTGTCCTAGCTTCCTACCACAGGACTTTGATCCTAATACCTAAGGATCACAGTTTCATTGAGCTTGTGTATAAGTAACACCTCTAATGAATTACACAACGCTAGCAGTCAGGACGTCTTTGAAGTTTCAGTGGTTAGCCCTCATTCTGCTCCTTTAATACATGATTGTTCAATGGATAAGAATTTTGCACATGAAAGATGACTCTTCAAAAGGCAATGCCAAATAAATAAATAAGTGACTGCTGCCACACACACACACACACACACACAAGTTCTGGGGCCAGCAGGTGGTATGGTGGTTAGGTAGTTGGACTCTCACATGGCCAACTATGGTTCAAGTCCTAGACTTGTTGGCTTGAAAATCATGCCAGATGCATGTGCATACATGCCCAAGATCCTGGGAGAATGAGGAGAAGGGATTGTGGCATGTCCATCACCCCTGGGGGGTTGTTTCTCACTTTCCCTCTCACTGTCTCTGTCTCTCCCTCCCTCTGGTGAACACACATAGAGGCCTAACCGAGGAGGACTACAGCCCTGGTACACAGGGCTACAGTGCTGGAAGCCACATGGCCAACCATAGTTAGGATCCCTGGACTGACCTGAAATTAACACTCGGTATATATGAGTGCCCAGAATCCTGAGAAACGGGGGCTGCACTCTCTATTCCACCCCCCTCAAAAAAAAAAGAGAAAGGAATAAAGTAAGAAAGAAAGATCTCTGAATCAGGTTTTATGTTTGATCATTCATTTATTAGGAAATATTTATTGAGCACTGCTGTCTTCCAGGCACAAACCCTGACTAGCTGTATCAGCACCAGCAAACCACCTAGCTTGCTGAGCATCTGTTTATCCATTTGTAAACACAGCTATTAATATCCACCTAGTAGAGCTCTGGGAAGAAGAAAATGAGATAACGTGAAAATATCTTATAGGGCTACATTACCATTAAGCAATGTGAGTTTGTAGGTAGATCTTTATCTCCCTATGTGGACTATAAGCATACATCTGTTCTCCTGCTACTTCAGCATTCCAGCAGAGTAGAATACATGCTATTTGACTGACCAAGTGGAAATCTGACGTCACTCAGATCTGAATGAATGATTAAGTAGAAATGTTGGAATTGTGGCAAAATCATTTAGCATATGTGTATCACTCTAGAACAGCTGCCCTGGGCAGTCTGTCTTGAAGCACTGGAAGACTGTGGTGGATAACCCTTTAACCCATGTTGTATGGAAGAGCTGTACAGGATGAAAAGTCAGGAAGTGAGGAATCTTAATAATTTGCCTCTCCCAGCCATTTGAAAGTAGAATTGGGAATGCTTTTATTATAAAATTGTATGTCTCTGATGATAAGTACTGGAAGCATTTAGATGATAATTTCGTTATTCAATAATAGATTAAAAGATGATGGAAGGAAATAAGAAAAGGAGAAAAAAGGAAGGAAGAAAAGAAGGGAGGAAGAGAAAGAAAAGAAAAATGAGAAGGAGAATGGAAGGAAGAAAGGGAGGGTGGGCAAAAAAAAAAAGGGAAGACAGAGAAAGGAAAGCAAAAAACAAAGTAAGCAAGTTTGTTCAATGCTGGTCTGTGTTTCGTCATCGCGGTGAAACAAAGTTCTCAAAAGAGGCCCTCAAAAATCTCTGCAGCACATCACTTACTCTTTAGCTTGTTCCCCAGACGTAGGCTCTGGTAAAATCTCTCTTCATTAGGAATATAAAAGAAAGCATTGGTATATCTGGAAGTACACGCGCATGTGAACGATTACCTACAACAATGGCATGATACAATGGAATGATACACACGCCTACACTGTAACATGCATGTGCAAAAAAGACAAACCCCACACACTCTTTGTTCTTTCTCCCCGTTATCTTTTACTTCTCTTCTTTTTGTTCTTTCCTGCCCTCATTTTCTTTCTTCCAAATCTCCAATACATGGCGTACACACTGAAGGTGCAATTGTATCGGATTCCCTTAGGGAGACGGGGAGCAGGAAAGTATTAAGTCTGATCCTAGTGGCATTAGAATGCATTTTGTTTGGGCAATTTACATTTTACAGCACACATGTAAATTACTTTGCGGAATTTAATAACCCAGTTGAGCATCTTTTGTTGGATCCAAATTGGAATTTATTTCTTGATTTCTGAAGGGGTTTCTGGGCTTAAGGATGGGGAAACTTCTCAGAGATGGCAACCTTTTGATTTAAAAGATTTGTCTGCAGAGAGATCAGTTCCAGACTTGCCCAGCTAGCAGAGCTTGGGGGAAGAAAGGAGCGGAAGGTGGTAATTTGCTAAGAAAGGAAGGAAAAACAATAATATTTATTTGATTACGTTTTCTCATGTTCTAGTGGGGGGTAAATTACAGGCCTAATGACTTCAATGTTGAAGGTTTACCCTGAACAAAGCTTCCTAAGATGTTGAGGGCTTTGGAGTTAAAGGGGACTCGGCAGAGGGGAAATACTGCCTATTGTCACCACTAGGGTTTATAGACAAGATAAGTCTTTCCAATAATACTGTTGGGCTCTATGCACCCCTGTCCTGCACCTCACACTAACTACAAAACAAGCCACCAAAGAAGAGTGGAAAGCATTTGTGAATTACAAATAATAAGAATAATCACCAAATGCATGAGAGTTCAAAGGTCTTTCATCCTTGGTAGTTTTTTCCTTTTCTTTTTTTTCCTTTTCTTTCTTTTTTCTTTTTTTTTTCATAAGAGAGAGAGAAGCAACCTCAACAGGGTCTTGATCCCATGATGCACCTTAGCCTTCCTTGGATCTTGGGTACCTGCGGGCCTTAGGTACTCAGGAAGTCTCTTCTCTGGATACAGCTCTCCTTTGGGGCTATGCAGAGCTTAGTGTTTGACTGCTATGCCATCATATATTGATTTATTGGTAGCTTTTAATCCCTGCAATACTCTGTACTGTTCTTATTCCCATGTTATAAGAGAGAAAACTGATATTTTCTGTTCCTGGTATAGTCATCCCTCACTCTCTATGGAGGATTGGTTCCAGGACCCTTATCTCTCATGACAAAAATCCAGGGATGCTCAAGACCCTTATATAAAATGGTATAGTGTTTGCATTGAAACTACACACATGCTCCTACAGATTTTAAATAATCTCTAGTTTACTTACCATGCCTAATACGATACAGATACCATGTAAGTAGTTGTTACACTATAGTGTATAGAGGTTAGAAGCCGCATATGGAGAAACAGGATACATTTAATACACTCACAACCTTCATAGGCAACTACATAACCAACTATGTAGCATGCGTTGGCAACAATGGAAGAGTTTATGGTTCATTGAATTTGCATATGTGAAAATGACAGATATGGATATACAGGGAGTCTGCAGCAAATGTATGGAAAACGCTTATTAAGGAAAACCTGCACATGGATTTCAAAACTTTCCTACACCAAAATATACTGGCACTTTCATTCCATTTTTCCCATGAACTTTTTGAAGTCTCCCCATATGATTCACTAGTTTTTAGGCTTGAACTATGTTCAAGTGTCTCTATTATTATCCAAAGACTTAATTAGCCTTTTTTTTTTTTTTTGAACAGGGCCTGTGGACTTACCAGATAGGAGAGATAGAGAGAGGAAGTGAGAGAGAAATCACTCCCCAGAGGAGATGGCCATGCCACAATCCCTTCTTCTCCATTCTCCTCTCAGGATTTTCAGCATGTATACACATGTATCTGGCATGATTTTCAAGCCACCAGGTCTGGGACTTGAACCACAGTTGACCAAGTGGGAGTTCAATGCCTTAACCACCATGCTGGCCCTTAACCTGATTTTTGCAATAAGAGTCTCAGGTCTCTTCTTAAAAGGTCTCTCCTGGCTCAGAAAACACAAGGTATTATGGACCTCAGGGTCGAACGGTGTTGGGATGGCCACGGGCTACTGGGCCAAGTGGCTGGCTGTTGCTCACCCCAATCTTTGTCAGCCTCCACCTGTCTGGTCCATGTGGTCTCACCTCCTGCTTAACTCGGCTGCTGCTCTGCCCTGCCCACCTGGGAATACGCACAGAAGGAGCAGACATCAAGGACTGGCCAATTTCAGTTCGAATCTAGATGCTACCATCCACTGGCTGAAGGATGTGGGGATTATTTCTCACTTTGGTTTCACATTCCAAACCCATCAGTAGGAAAAATAGTATCACTTCCAGTGATTGTTGTGAGAATCAAATGCTACACAACTGAAAGGTTAGTGAGCAAAGCTCCTGGCATGTGGTCAGAGTGTGCCCTGACTGGTTGTGATGTTGCTTTGACTGACGTTCTCAGTGAGACTAGCAACAGTATCTTCATGAAGTACTAGGTTCCTCACTCTTTGTTTTCCAGGGAAACAGGAAGGGGGGGGGAGGAGGAGAGAGAGCGAGAGAGAGAGGACGGTTTCTCACTCTTCGTTTTCTAGGGAAGAGAGAGAGAGAGAGAAACATACCCAGATCCTCTTGGTTAGAATAGAACTGCTTGGAATTTTCTCTAGGCATAAAGAAGACCTTTCTTACTTCTGCAGAGCTGAATTGTACTTTTTATGATTCGGAAAGAGCACTGGACTCAAAATGTAATGTGGGGAGGCAAGTGATGTAGAGATTAAGGCAGCTGGATCCCAAATAGCCAACTCTGTGGTTTGAGTCCTGGACCCAGTCGCTTGAAAATTATCTCAGGTTCATGTGCGTGCATGCTCCAAATCCCTAGAGAAGAATGGAAGAGAAGGGATGGTGGCATGGCCACCCCTTCTGAGTGTTGATTTCTCACTTTCCCTGTGTCTCTATCTCTGTGTCTATCTTTCTCTGGTGAGCTCACATGCCCTATAGCACACACACACACACACACACACACACACACACACACACGCACAGTGTATATTTCAAAATAGCTAGCAGAGAGATTTCAATAGTATACAACATGAAGTAATGATACATGTTTGAAATGATGGATGTGTTTATCATCCTCATTTAATCATTACACCTTGCATTCATGTATTGAAAAATCACACCATCTCCCATAAATAGGTATGACAGTTAGGTGTCAATTAAACAGTATAAAAAATTAAGAATAGAAAACCTGTGACTCAGAATTCCAACACTGCCACCTAGAATCTGACCCCTCAGAGTCACATATAAACAACACCTTCTCTGTCTACTTCACAGTGTTCAATGAATTTAAAAGAGACCAGACACATAAAAGGTTTTAAATGATAAAATATCACCTAGCATAACCCTGTATTACCTTCACTATTGCAATTATAACTATTCTGTTCTACAGAATTGATTTCTCTTTAAACATTTGTCAAGGAGACTAATGCTTAGGGGTCTTCTTTCCAAAAAAGACTGGAGCCTTCTTTGTGGGTAGGTGGTCTCACCTGCATGGCTGCGACTAATGCTTAGGGGTCTTCTTTCCAAAAAAAGACTAGAACCTTCTTTGCGGGTAGGTGGTCTCACCTGCATGGCTGTTGACAGCCTGGGCTCTGCGTAGGGTATCAGCGGCATCTTTTCTTTGTCCCTGGGAGACTTGGGGGAATTTCTAATTTGGGGGACTAGATGTGTATAAGAGCATAACCTTTCTCCATCACAGCAGGAAATAAATGCTTTCCAAACACAGCCACCAACCTTCACATAAATCGGTCCCCGCGACCAGGTATTTGTAAAAGGTTAATTGAAGGTACATTACACATTTTCAGGGAATCTCATCCAGGGACATGATTGCACTTGGCGCAATTCACCAAGTTTTCATCTCCCTTCTGCCTGCACTCATCTGATGATAAAATGCCATCTCTCTATTACTGGCATTCGACCTTTAAATGGCAAAGAGCCGCTTTGTCATCAGATAGAGTCATGAAGAGCCATAAAGGAGGAGACAGAGTTAGAATACTAACAGGGCGAAAGCTCACGCATCCCCACCCCATCAGCGCAGGCAGGGCTGCCTGCTGGAGCGTGAGAGAACACGAGGCTTCCAAACTTCCTCCGAGTCTTCTTCATCCGCACGTCACCTCATTTGTCCAGAGCTTGCTGTGTGCCGCTCCACTCACAGGCTGCCCTCTGTCAAATTTAGACTTAAACTCCCCGTTCCTTATAATTTCATCCTTTATATGCAAGGTCTGAAGAGTAATTATTCATGCCCACCAGCCAGTGGCAAGCTAATTCATGCGTCTCTCTCCGTGGGTTATTTCAAACGTCCTTAGTGACGGATTCTGAAAGTTCTTTGGTCCTCGGACGTTCGTGGGATCCTGTCAGGCAGTACACGTGGAGTTATAGTGCATCTCTGCCTTCCAATTGCTGGGCAACTCTGCCAAGACACTTAACCCTCCTGTCTCTCTGCTTCCAGAGCTATAAAGTAGGATACGTTTAATAGCACTGCCTCTCCTCCTAATGGGCCCGTTTTCAGGAATAACGAATGCTAACCCTTGTAAAACACATGGACAAATATGAAACATGACATGAAACCTTGATCTTCACTGACTTTTTCTCCAGGACGGAGGATCAGGGAGTCGGGGGCAGGGGAAAGAGAGGAATGCAAGAGGGCTATAAGGCCAACTGGAGGGACCAAGGCATTTCTGGGCTCTCTTCTAAACAGCCAAGTCTTTTATAGTTTTGCATCCCAGAAATCAATAGGTAATACTTCTGGTCAGAAAGGCCCCTAGGTACTGCACAAAGGGAGGCAGCATCAATCAGCCGGGGAATTCTGGCCTTTGTCACTCAAGCTGGATTCCCCATCTGATCTCTTGGGATTGAAAAATGACAGCTGTCCCTCATTGTTTGTGAGTCCGTCTTTCATATTCCTGGTCATCATCATCACTTTCCCCACCAGTCACATGAACCCTTGCATGACAGGCATTGTAATAAAGGGAGGCATCTTTGATTCACAGTTAAATCAGCTCTTTTGGAATCTTTGCTTGAAACTCCAGTGTTCGAACTTAAGCCTGTGTCTTATACAAAGGGTCTCCCCAAAGTTCATGGAAATACGTAGAATGAAAAAACTATGCATGGATTAAAACATTCTCGCACCAGCCAAAATAAACTTGTACTTAATTTCATTTTTCTCCAAACGTTTTGAAGTCTCCATATCCAATCTTCTTATAAATCAGTATACAAAAATGCATCTACTGGGCCAACAAAGTGGGGGGATGGTGAAGGCAATTGGATCTCACATGGCCAGCTGTGCAGTTTGAATCCTGGATCTGGCAGCTTAGAAAATACACCAAATGCATGTGCATGCATGCCCAAAACCTCAATAGAAGAATGGAGGAGAAAGGATTATGGTATGGCCATCCCCTAGGGGGTAATTTCTTACTCACCCTGCCTGTCTGTCTCTGAAAAGTGCACACACACACACATACACACACACACACACACCCCTAGTAAGTACACAGAAATAAATCTATAATTTAGGAGATGCAGAATTATAAACAATGGTACCTACACTCATGAACCTGAAAAATGCAGTCAAGGAAATGAGATGACCAGGTATGGAACAATTCAGACATAAAAGAAAGCTATATATAAATCCCGGTTCACTTTTGCAGGATAGACTATGTCAATCTATAGGAATTTGGAAGAAATAAAACACCCTGTAGAGGAGAGAGGTGTCAGGACCTCCTTTGCAAGTAATTACAAATTCAACCAAGCCTTGCAGATGGATGAAACTGGGCTGGAACAAGAGGCGGAGGCGAGATGAACACAGGTGTAAAGGAGAAAGGTTGGCGTGGGCTGGAGAAGAACACTGAGGAGGCTGGAGACCAGAGCGGAGACTGTTCTGTATTGCTGCGCTCCATTGGCTAGAAGCAAGATTTTCCAGGCACTTGGCAGGCGATGTTGAATGACTACCTTGCTTTCTATAAAATGCTCGGCGGAGGAGGCTCCAAGAGGACTGTCTCTTTTCCTATGGACTAGAATACATGAACACTGTGGCAAGTGGGTACCATGGAAAAGACTTCTCTTTCCCAGCTTAATATAGCTTGCTGCTTTGGAAGTCTGTAGTGAACAAGAATGGAACTTTTAGATAAGTAGGGTTTTTATTACCCTCCCTGCAGGGTCTACTTCATAGCATCATCATTGCGAGCTAACTCTTTCATTAGGAAAGTATTGTTAAGAAGGTATGAAAATATAAAAGGGGGGGGGCGGCAGGTAGCGTGGTGGTGGTTAAAAGCACTGGACTCCCATATGGTTGACTGCAGTTCAAGTCCTGGACCTGGTGGCTTGCTTTCTCACTGTCCACCTCACTCTTCCTCTCTCTCTCCGCCTGTCTGGTCAAACTGGAAAATAAAACAAAGAAAGTTAAATAAAATAATTCTTTGAAAAAAAGAATTTTACAAATTACAGGGGTAAGAGGATGACATGAAGATCCCAAATTCTGTCGTTATATGGGGTCAGCGTAACATTGAGGCAGACTAGGCAAATGCCTGTTCATGGTGTAATTTCAAAAGTTTTAGAAGGGGCCCAAAGTGTCAAAGGAAAAAAAAAACTCCTCCCCATATTCTGACTGACTGAAATTCCACCAATAGCACTTAATCCTTTCAGTTTAAGGCTGTTGATCCCTGTTAAAATGTCTGTATCCACATGAGCGGTAATAATTTAAGCTGCCCCCTCAAGCTACTGTCCCATTTTTTGCTTCCTTTGACTGTAAACTTCTTAATTAAGTGGTCTACACCCTACAGTCCCTATTTCCTTGCCACCCACTTTCTCCTTAATCTCATAAAATCTAGCTTCTGTTTCCATCTCTCAAAGGAAACTGTTCTCTCCAAGGTCACCAGCGATCTTCTAATCACCAACTTCTCATCACTTTTAACCCTTGACTAGTCCTTCTTTCTTTTTTTTTTTTGAGAGATTTTCACTGTAGGGCGCGTGCGCTCGCCAGACAAACAGAGAGAGACATAGAGACAGAAAGCGAGAAATTACCCCCCAGGGGGGATGGTCACGCCGCAATCCCTTCTCCTCCATTCTCCTCTCGGGATCTTGGGCACACATGCACACGCGCCCGGCGTGAGTTTTAAGCCACCGGGTCCGGGACACGAACCGTGGTCGACTACGTGGGAGTCCAGCGACATAGCCATTACGCTAACTGCTGGTTCCCTAGTTTTTCTTTTTTGAAGTGCTTTTCTTTTTCAGTATTCAAAATATCATGCGCCATGTCTCTGCTCGAGTGGACCTCGTGGTTTTTCTGTGTAACCTTCAGTGGTTCCTCTTTCTTCTCTGAGGCTCCCAGATCCTCCACAGCACTGAAACTTGTGAGTTACTTTACATGTCACTGAACATGGTCATCTATGTTATCTCTGACTTTCGAAGCTGTACAAGGGAGCATCCGAAAGTTTTTGGAAAAGTGGAATTAAAATAGTCTATTTTAGTGCAAACATGTTTTGAAACCATGCATAGTCTTGTCTTAGTACGCATTGTCCAAGAACATTTTGAAGACTCTTCATATGAGGTAGATATACTCTTACCATATCAAGGATGATGAAATGAAAGCTCAGAAGTTGCCAATCAGGAGTGGAGCTGAGATTTTAACCAAGGCTTCCTGACTTGGAGCCTGTGTTCTAAATATGGACCCATCCTAGTGTCTAGGTTTTTAAAAATAATTTTATTTATTCATTCATTTGTTTTAATTTGACCACACACACACACACACACACACACACACACACACACACAAAGAGGTAAAGTGAGAAAGCAAGCAGGTCCAGGACTTGAAACATGGTTGGCCACGTGAGGGTGTCCAACCCTTTAACCACCATACCACCTGGTGGTCCCCTAGTGTCTAGTTTTTAACCCTCTTTTCTGTCCTCTCTACTTCCCCTTATAACACATCTTGTTGCCTCTACAGCTGTAACTTGCTCACTCACTGTCATCAAATACTACTGACCTGCAATGTGGGCATTAACGTCATCCACATTACTGGTAAAGAAATGAAAACTTCAAAGATTTAGAAACTTAAGTAAGACGTCAAGCTTTCTAAGTGATCCGAGATGAGAGTTAACCCAATCCTGAGATGCTGATTAAAGGAAATAAATTCACAGCTAGTTAGGAGGAACAATTTTTGACTATAAAATACAGTGAGAATATAGATGGCAACCAGATGTGTTGCAAGCAACTAGAAAGGAGGAATTTGAATGTCTCCATAAGTGATGACAAATGGTGGAGCTGATGGGTGGGTCCATCCTCCTGCATGAATCATCATACAGTCTTATCTCATACTAGAAGATTACATTGTACTCTGAGGCCGGCAGGTGGCGTGGTGGTTAAGGGTGCTGGATTCCCACAGAGACAACTGCGGTTTAAGTCCCAGAACAGGTGGCTTGCTTTCTCACTTTCTCTCTCTCTCTCTCTCCTCTCTGGTCAAATTAAAATGAAAAAAAATTACATTGTACTCTCCATGGATATGTACAATTATTATATGTTGATAAAACCATTTTTAAAGTAATAAAACTTTTTTTTTTTGGAAGGCACATGTAGTGCTAGGAATACTTGAGGAGTGAAAGAATTATGTTAGAATAGTAAAATGGAGCATCTACTACCAGAAAACTGGTGCCACCAATGACTTGCTTTTGACGTTAATTTGTTTGACCCAAGAAGATGCATGAACTCTGATCTTATTCAATGTGTCATCAGGAACTCAGTGGCAAAACAGCAAAAGCAGCAAATGTGGGGAGTGACTAGCCAAATGACTAAAACCCTTGCCAATAAGTTTCCCTCAAAATTAACAATGTGACCCTGGCTTTTGACAGGAAGTGGATGAATATGGAAGACTTACTGCTGAGTGAAGCAAGCGAGGTTATGAAGGAGAGACATTGTATGTCCCCACTTAATATATACCGAGTGTCCGCACTCTATGACTGAAATTAATTGACTAAAGGATATAGAAACACAGTTTATAGATGTAAATACCAGATATAGTGTGTGTAAAAGAGGAAGGTCTGAGGAAGGACATTTGGGGGAGGGACAGGGAGGCAAAGCATTAATGGCACTGTTGAAGATATTTTGTAGTTTTATCAACAGTACTAGGGAGAAATATTCACCTGTTGAAATATTCATTTTGTAAGACAAATAATAATAAGATTGAATGTATGGAAGAAAATGAAATGAAAAAAACATTTTTAAAAAAAAGGGAAAAAATGAACAATGTGACTTTGGTGGCAACAACGGAAAACAGAAACAAAACCACAAAACCAACACACAAAAACCCTAAACCCTAAGCATGTACTATGCCCACCATTGGTGCCCAAAGCTTACTTACATTTTTTAAAATTCACATCTACGATCTCGTACTATTTAGCATCTCCTATCTTGTTTTAATACTTTAAAATATTTTACAAGAATGTTCTTTCCCTTAAATTTTCTGTAAGTTTCTAGAGTCCATCTTCCTATAACGTGAAATTGCACACATCCATAAGCAAAGATAACTTATGTCTAGATGTTCCACAGAAAATCAGAAGAACTGGTATAACTAATTGCAAGTGTACGTGCCCAGTAAGTCCTCCACATTCTCAGACAAAGGTAAAAGGAACAAGGAACTCAAACTGGCATAAAGGAGCGTCACTGTTCATCAACCAAGTTATTGTACTTACCTAAAAAGGGAGGGAAAGTATTGATTTCAATGTTAGGCGCTTTCTCCAAGTGCCTGTGCACATTATTAGTATTTAAATGATACTTTTAAAAATTTATTTATTTTTTATTTTTAGAGAGAGAGAATTTTTGCTATAGGGCATGTGTGCTCACTGGAGAGACAGAGAGACGGAAAATGAGAAATCACCCCTTGGGGGGATGGCCATGCCTCAGTCCCTTCTCCTCCATCATCCTCTTGGGATTTGGGGCACATATGCCCATGCACCAGTGTGAGTTTTAAGCCACTGGGTCTGGGATTAGAACCACGGTCAACTTCAAAGGAGTCCAGGGAGTCCAGTGACATAACCATTATACCATCTACTGGCCCATTAATGATACTTTTTCATTTTTAATTACCAGAGAGCACTTGTGCTCACCAGAGAAAGAGGAAGAGGGAGAAAGCACCCCCTCTGGGGCATGGTCACATCACGAGCCCTCCTTTTCTAGTCTCCTTCCCACATTGGGATGGTAGGGTAACATGCACACCTATCTGGTGTGTTCCCTAAACTGCTAGGGCCAGGACTTAAACCGCAGTTAGCCATGTGGGATCCAGCTTCTGTAACCACTGTACTACAGGGCAGGCCCTAACAATGCTCTTGAAAGCATTAGTATAACAGAGCAGCAGGGCCAAAAGGTGGCTTCGAGATTAAGGCTGGATCTCACATGGCTGACTGCACAACTGAGTCCCAGAGCCAGTGGCTTGAAAAATATACCAGACACATGTGCTTGGAGGTCCCAAATCCCGAGACAAGAGTGGAGAAGGGATTGTGATATGACCATCCTCCTGAGAGGGATGCGTTTTCACTTTCCTTCTTTCTCTCTCTCTCTCTTTTTCTGTTTCTCTCTGGTGAGTTTACATGACCTATAGAAAAAATTCAATGCACACACACACACACACACACACACATTAGAGCAGCAAATTTCATCTCAGAGATTTTGAATCATCGTGCACCACCTCTGTGACATTCTAGCACAGATTCATGTGGTCTCTTGTATTTCTAGCTCCAGAATCAATACTTCTGATCATGAGATCCCTTTGTTGTTGTTACAATGCATCCTCCATTCAGAAGATCATTGCTGTGTTTTCATAATGGAGTATCCCACATGTAATGGTACATTACAAGCCACACTAATTTGATGTCCAATGCATACTTAAATGTAATTATGAAGGAAAGTTAAATACAGGACCTTAGAAAGATTATCATAAGGCCCATTGGTGGTCCAGTGGCAATGTCACCAGACCACATGAAAAGGTCCTGGGTTCATGTCCCAGGGCCTTTCTCTATTTACCAAAGGCATGTGTGTCCATGATTTGGGCTGGGTGAAGCTGGGATGGATCTTGACATGAAGACCCTGTTGGGGGTACCTGTCTAATCTGTTTCTCTCTGAATAAATAAATAAATAAAGTTAAAAATATATGATCACCAGTGGCTCTTTTTCTTCCTTTTCATTCCTATACTCATCTAACTTTTGGAAATAGCCCAGTCATTTACACTTATGTTCTTAGGAAGGGACTTCTAGAAAGGTTTTCCAACAGGGGAGAAAAAAGAGCATCCATAAAAAGGCTACTGATAAACATGAAAGGACATTGTCTTGAAAAAGATATATTTTTAAGCCCATCTTACAGAAATGAGGGTATTGGGCTCTGAGTAGCAGCAGCCTTCTTGATCTTCAATAGGCTTATGCTGGTGTTGAAATTCTTTCAGGCCTCACACCTTTCAGGGCCCCTCTGGGTCCCTCTGGGTCCATCCAGTGAGAGCCACCGATTCGTCTCTCCCTCATTCTCGCTAGCTCTTTTTCCCCTCTCTGATTCCTCAGAAGCTTTTATCCCTTGCCTCTTTTTAGAACTCAGCTCTTCTCTTTCATGCAACTTGGCAGAAACCCCCAAAGACGGAAGATTATGTTCTATGGTCTTTCTCTGTATCTCTGTGTGAATCTTTGTAATTATATTCTCAATCAGAAAGGAGTAATTTTCTTTACACCTAAGCCCTGAAGCTCCTCTCTAAAATTTACAACTTGCTTCTGACTGAACCTGCTTTAAGTTACTAACTTCCTAAATTCCAAGCCTACAAGAACATGATTACATTTAAAGTGTAGTTAGTCAGAATATACAGATACCAGATAGGGACGTGAAGTGTTTGCCCACAGTTTTATCTCATCATATCTGTCAAGCGTCAAAATGAATTTTATATCTTTTTTTCAGCATCCCTGAACCCACAAGTCTGTAAAGAGATCTGTGGTGTCTGTATCTAATTAAAAAATTAAATTGTGAATCCTATGCCAAGGCACCAGGTCAGAAACACAAACATGAATAAATTACAGCCCTTATTTTCAATAAGCTTAGAGTCTGTGAGGGGAGGACAAAGCTTATACTCATCATTGATCTCAAAGCAAAATGTTAAGAGGAAAAAAATAAATGGCTGGGGATTCAGTGACAGTTTTGTGAGGAAAGCAGCATTTAGGCTTCAATTTAAAAGACAGAGATGAGGAAAATAGGCAGAAGTGATGGAAGGGCATCCATCCTGTTTACAACAAGAGTGTGGGCCAAGAACCAGCCGGGTAGTGTGGTGCTTTAGGTGGTGGGATTCCACATGGCTGACTACACCATTTGGTCCTGGACCCAGTGACTTGAAAAGCACACACTGGGTATCTGCTTGCATGCCTGACATTCTGAGAGGAGAATGGAGGAAAAGAGATTGTCTGTGAACATCCCCCTTAGAGGGAGATTTCTCACTTTCCCTTCTCTCTACATGTGTCTCTCTGGCAAGTGCATGTGCCCTTTAGCAAATTAAAAAAAAATAAAGAGGGTGAGCCAAGATGACCAAGGCTACACAATCCCAGACATGAACTAAAAATAGTTAAAAGGTTATATTTGGCTAAAGGATGATCAGAGTGAAGTAGAGTAATACATGATAAGCTGGAAGACCTGCTGCGATTAGAGAGAAGTGGAACTCGAATGATGTGAAGGAGTTTGAACTTAATTCTTTGGCAATCAGAATTTCTGAGATTTTCGGAAATCACATGGGACCAATTTCCTGACAACAGAAAACTCAAAATCACCTTCAGTATAGAATCTTGTTAAAGTAGGGGTATTTTCCACCTCTCTTTGGGGTGTAGAAGACTTACTTCAGCTTACAAAGAAAGTGAGAAAACATACAGAGAGAGAAATGGACAGAACAGTGATGGAAGAGGGAATGAAACCAGGCGTCCTCGGTGGGTATTAATGCTGTTTCATGGTGCAGGATGCCAACTGCCTGAGCATCGTAACGCTGAATGCTCGGAGCCTGAGGTTGGACGGAGTGTTAGGCAACATACACCAGAGTCTTTTTCTTCTCTAAACGGCTTTGCCATCCGTGGGGGGAATATGTGGCCTCTCTCAAAAATCTGAGCATAGTCTTTACAGTCATTCTGTCGGCATAACAGCAGACTGTTACTGCACAAACAGTCATTAACCACAGGCTGCGGGCAACGCTAATCCGGAGTGCGTTGCAACCCACTGGAACCAGGAAATCTGAGCTGCTGCTAATAGGCTTCCAGCAGCTGAGTCCTTAGCCGATCTTGGCCCCGCTTCCCGTCCATGATAACAGGGCTCAACTCTTTTTTTGTGTGTGTGTTCTGTTGTTGGGTCTCTGTTAGGGGATTGTTCATTTGGTAAAAGAGAAATCACAGATTGAAGTTTCTCCTTCCCACAGTCAATAAGAGGAGAGAGCTTGTTGAAACAGTCATTAACCACAGGCTGCGGGCAACGCTAATCCGGAGTGCGTTGCAACCCACTGGAACCAGGAAATCTGAGCTGCTGCTAATAGGCTTCCAGCAGCTGAGTCCTTAGCCGATCTTGGCCCCGCTTCCCGTCCATGATAACAGGGCTCAACTCTTTTTTTTGTGTGTGTGTTCTGTTGTTGGGTCTCTGTTAGGGGATTGTTCATTTGGT
Source organism: Tupaia belangeri chinensis (assembly GCF_000334495.1). Classification (NCBI taxonomy): domain Eukaryota; kingdom Metazoa; phylum Chordata; class Mammalia; order Scandentia; family Tupaiidae; genus Tupaia; species Tupaia belangeri. The sequence continues at coordinate 1,323,720 of NW_006208977.1, read as the reverse complement.
AAAAGAGAAATCACAGATTGAAGTTTCTCCTTCCCACAGTCAATAAGAGGAGAGAGCTTGTTGTGGATCCTAAAGGTCTTAAGATGTGGCCCTCATTCGTGGGTAGACACTGAGACCCCAAAGAAGGAGGGATCTTGAACAAAGTTAGGCAGTGGTTTCTTACACCCATCTCCCCATTTCTCAATCCTGACTCTCTCTTCTTGTGCGCAGTTGATCTGGATAGCAACAGCTCTTTTCTCTTATTTCTGCTTAATTCCTGTTCTTCTTTCTTGTCTTTTGGAGTATATTTATTTCTAAAGAGAGATACAGAGAGAAAGAGAAAGGAAGATAAGCATTCTGAACAGAGCTTCATGCTGCAATCCCTCCCAGCTCTCCCAGCCAGCCAGGATCACTATGAGTACATGTGTCCAGGTTGACCCTGGAATGGAACTTGAAACTTCCATGTGGCTTCCCCTTCCATGTGGCTTCCCCTTCCATGTGGCCATGAAGCTGGGCCAATAGATTCCCTTCTTATTGCGTCCCTTCTGGATATCTAAATTTTAAAAATATTTTCTTTGGTTCTGATCTTTTCGCTAGCTCCTGAACATAGCCCTGCATGAGTTGTAGGACAAACTGAATTATCAAGGGGAAAAAGAGAAAAGGATGACAGAGCTGAAGGACTAGAATAGTTGGAAGTTTGTGGGAACATGTGTGTGGCCTGCTGAGTCTAATCACTGTCAAGAAGCAGCTACAGAATGTCTGTTATTTCAAAGTCATGAGGAAAACAATCCTGGACATCTGATTTCAAAACTCATTCATTCATTGAACTCATAAGATATAAAAGCTCCTATTATGTGGTAGGCATTGAGCTGGCTTCAGAGATAGGTCATCTTTTATTTTGTTTAACAAGGTCACATTTCTGTGACAAGATTTGGGTCCCCACCCTATTTGGGAGCTGCCGCCAACCAAGATTCCTAAGGAGCAGAATTTTTTAAAACTCAAAAATTGGGGTTCAGATGTTGAGTGATCAAAGAAAATAATTAGCACCCCATACAGATGGAGAAATTTATAATCTCCAAATCCCAAGTTTTGCACTGGATAGTGACTGGAGTCAAAGAGACCCCTAGGACTCTAGTTTTTAGTGGAGGTGACGGGAGCACAAGACTGGATGTCCACGTGCTTGCTTACGGTTGAGCATCTCTGCATGCTCCAGTTTCCTTCAATGGCCAAACTCATGCACATATTTGCATTTGTTAAGTTCATCTTCCTATACAAAGGTCTTCGAAAAGATCACAAAGATGCGTATTATGGAAAAACTGTGTATAGATTTCAAAAAATGTTTGCACCGAAATAAACTCGCATTGTAATTTCATTTCTTCCACCAACTTTTTGATATCTCCTGATACTTACTTTTGGAAAGCAATGTTTTATAAAGAACATTTAATTATCCAAACCTGTTAAACATTAAAAAATAGAATCACAGGATAAAGAGGAGGAACAGAGGCTAGACACGCTGAGTGTTATTGCTGTCTTTCTCACCAAGGGAGCAGGAAACAGAAGCCTCTGACACTTCCAGAGCACACATTGTGGTCAGGTGCAATGATTGTGACAGGATTATGCCCTCTTATTGAGAAAAATGCACGAGACATACAACAGGCCCTAGAATAGATCCATGAAGTATGGGTTTTTCATTTTTTGGAATCATTTAATTAACTTTATCGTTTTTATCTTTTTAAATTGTTTTTGCTATAGGACACATAAGCTCACCAGAGAGAGAGAGAGAGAGGCAGAGAGTGAGGGAAAGTGAGAAAACAAGCCACCAGGTCCAGGACTTGAACCATGGTCAGCTACGTGGTAGTCCAGTGCCTTAAACACCATACCACTTCCTGGTCCTGAAGCATTTTTATATGGAATTTTGCTTCACGTAATAGCTCTGTGCATGAAGATGAATCAACTGATTATTGTTACTTTGTGTGTGGGGGGGGAGCGTGTGTGTGCATGCAATGAATGGTACAGGAGCAGGGGTGGATGGAGGCCTGATAAATTAGGGATAATTCTCTTTATGTTTTTATGATTTTTAAAAAACTTGCTAGAGTGCATGTGCATACATGGGCTTGTGAGAGAGAGAGAGAGACAGAGTATCCCTATGGGGAATAGTTACATTACAACCCCTTCTCCTCCGTTTCTCCTTTAAGGATTTGGGGCATGCACACACGTGTCCAGGACTTGAACTGCACATTTGGTCATTTGGGATCCAGCTGCCTTAACCACCTTGACTGAACTCTTTTTGATTCTTTTCATCATAGAAAGATGGGGAAATTTGAAGTTTTCAGAGAAACCTTAGGGTTTCTGATCAAAAGTTTTCCTTTATTTCTTATTAAAATTCCTTTATTTTTTTTCCAACAAAAAAGAATTATTTTATTGAGCTTTATTTTATTTATTTATTTATTTTCATTTGACCAGAGAGGGACAGAGTGAGACAGAGAGAAAAGGGAAGTGAGAAAGCAAGCCACCAGGTCCAGGACTTGAACTATGGTCAACAATGTGGAAGTCCAGTGCCCTTAACCACCATGCCACCTGCTGGCCTCAAATTTCCCTTTGTTAAGTCCTAGGGAATGCTACAATGAACTATATCTTCAGTGACCCACCGATAGGGAGAAAATTGAACAGCTCACACAGACTGCATGTTGGAGATGGTTTAGCTTTTCAGTGATGGAGCGGGGAGCACACCGGGATTGCTCCTGTGATCACAGAGCTGACCTTGTGTGCTGATGACCGGACAGTTGTTGCAGGTGTCGGGAGATATTCCGACGCTGCTTATTTTCTTCCTTGAGGCAGAAATTGTGGTTATAGATAGTTACATCTCCTAACTCATTTTGGGGACTAAGTGAAGCATTATTCACACAGACAGGTATAGAAATGGTTATCCTATAAGCATGATTTTTTTTTTTGAGAGGTTTTTTGCAATAGGGCGCATGCACTCGCCAGACAGACAGAGAGAGACAGAGAGACAGAAAGCAAGAAATCACCCCCCAGGGGGTTGGCCACACCTCCATCCCTTCTCCTCCATTCTCCTCTCGGGATCTTGGGCATGCATGCACACGCACCCGACGTGAGTTCTAAGCCACTGGGTTCAGGAGACGAACCATGGTCGACCACGTGGGAGTCCAGCAACATAGACATTATACTAACTGCTGGTCCCAGCATGATTTTTTAAAGAGAGATTTTTAAACAGAGAAATTGCAGATATGAGATATTCTCCTTTCTTTTTGAAGATGTGAAGCCTGTTTTCTGTAAAAAGAACTATTTTTGTTTAGCTTGCCTAAGAATAATATAAAATATTCATATCTGTTAATATACTTGTTTTATATAAGAAGGAAAAATAGATGATTGTGTCAAAGGGCCTTTTCTGGGGAAAGGTTGTTTTTCGTTTCTTTTTTTCTGATTTTCTTTGTTTGAACGTGGGAATATTTAGGAATAAGACACAAATTTCACCATAAAATCTGTCATTTCTAGTCTTTATGAAAACCTCCCAGATTTAGAAATATGGTAGAATGACAGGCTATGCTAAAACTTTCTTGTCACCCAACTCAAATTCTAGAAAAATATCTACTAAAAGCCTTTTAAACCCAGCTGTGGAGGAGGTCGAGGCCACATGAGAGACGCAGTTTCAACTCCTGGCCTATCCTAAGAAGCTGGGCATGGTGGCATACACTATAGTTCTAGCTACATGGGCGGCTGAGGCAGGATGATGGTGACAAGGTGAGACCCTGCCGGAAAAAAGCAAACCAACATACAAAAATAAAAAAAAAGAATGAAGAATGCCCAATCTTGGGAACCAGCAGTTAGCGTAATGGCTGTGTCGCTGGACTCCCACGTAGTCGACCGCGGTTCGTGTCCTGGACCCGGTGGCTTAAAACTCACGCAGGGTGCGTGTGCATGCGTGCCCAAGATCCCGAGAGGAGAATGGAGGAGAAGGGATTGCGGCGTGACCATCCCCTCTGGGGGGGTGATTTCTCGCTTTCTTTCTCTATGTCTCTCTCTGTCTGGCGAGCGCACGCGCCCTATAGCAAAAACCTCTCCAAAAAAAAAAAAAAATGCCCAATCTTTTAAATGCATAGATGAAATTCTAAGAAGCGAAACATTGAAGGGACACAAAATGGAAAATTATCTGTTGATGCTAATGTATATAATTATCTTTGACTGGACTAATACACAATGGTTCATGCTGGGAAAATTCCTTTGACAAGCTGTAATGATATACAGTGATTGTATGTATAAACAAATTAATTAATTAGTTACTTAATTACAAAAAGAAGTAAGTATATTCTTCTGACAGTGGAAAATGCAGATCTATTAATCTAGGAAACTAAGGGAGCCTTGGAGCCATCACATTGCTAGGGCGTCCATTAATCTGAAAAGCCTAGGGCTTTGGCATTAATAGCTGCATACAAGTCAGGGGCAGGAGAGAACCTCTGACCTTTATAAGAGAAGGAGATAGCTCAGAGAAGCCAACGTACATACCAAGAGCATATGATGGTGTGCATTCTTAAGAAAAGGTTCATTGGGGAAACTGCAGAAATGCCTTGTACTTAGCTCTGGATGGGAGCTGTGGTGAGGAGTACAATCCTCCAGGAATGCATGAATACGGCTATCTTCACGTGGGAGCGTTCACCAAATTCATGCCCCAGAACCCCAAGTTGGGAATTTTCCTTACAAGTGAACCGGGTTTGGTAGTAACCCAAGGAACCCAGCAGAAGCAAATGCTGTTCCTTCATGACAATCTACATCTAAGCTGAAAAGAATTCCCACTGACAGCGTTTAAGCAAACATGTGCTTACAATAAAAAAATCACAAAATACATGAGGCTGCTGTATGTTTTATCTTGATAGAGAGTTAGCAGAACAAACAGCAGAACCATTCCTCAAAAATTTCAGGTTGAAATGATCGGCTACAGAATGTAAGATAGATATGTTTAATATGCTTAAAGAAATGTAAGGATACATATAAATTATGAGTGAGAAGTAAGAGGCTATCAAAAATAGCAAGGCTGGTTCTTAAAAATATTAAATATACTAAAATATCTAGATCTTACAATACATAGAATGACACGTGCACACATACATCTATATCTAAAATTTAAAGTCAAAAGAGCAGATGGAAGACTGGACTTAGGTGAAGAGTGAGAAAACAAAATGGAAAGTAGACTCGAAGGTATTGAGCAGAATGCTTCACAAAGAGGAAAGAAATGAAAAAGGTATTGAGAGTGATGGAAAAAAGAGCAAGAATGATCCAACTTACATGCATGTAATCAGAATCCTGGGAGTTAAATAGAAAGGAGCAGGAACAAAATTAAGGTTAGATTAGAGGAATAAATTCTAGTGGTCCATTACACAATGGAGTGACTGTAGTTAACAATAATATGTTGTATATATTACAAAATAGCTAGCAGAAGGATTTTGAATGCTGTTATCACTAAGAATTGATAGCTATCTGAGATGATGGGGACGCTAATGATGCTAATGTGATTATTACTGTAAACATGTATAAAAACTCACAGTGTACTCTATAAGTATGTATAACAATTATGTGTCAATTAAAAACAAAAGTTAGGTCAAGTCGTGGTGGTGTGGGAGATAAGGTGTTGCTGGCCACCACTGGAGTGCTGTGGGAGGCCCAGGTCTAGGTCCTGGGCTGACCTGAACACATCAGGTATGCCCAAACACTCCTGTGGTCTTAGCTGGCTGGGAGGCTGTGTGTGGGGGGGGAGGAATCTTGGCATGGTGGTATTGTTTCTCTCTCTCTATCTCATTAAATAAATTTTTGGAAAAATTTTTTTAAAACTTTTTCTTGGCATGGTGGTATTGTTTCTCTCTCTCTCTCTCATTAAATACATTTTAGGAAAACATTTTTTAAAACTTTATTTTTTAGAATTATTTTAACATGGGACCAGCAGTTAGTGTAATGGCTATGTCGCTGGACTCCCACGTAGTTGACCGCAGTTCGAGTCCTAGACCTGGGAAGGAGGAGGAAAGAAGAAGAAAGAGAAAAAAAGAAAAAAGAAGGGGAAAAAGAAGATGAAAGAGGACAGACTAGATGAGGCAAGTGAAGAGAGAAGAGAAGAGAAAAGAAGAGAAGAGAAGGGAAGGGAAGGGAAGGGAAGGGAAAGGAAGGGAAGGGAAAGGAAAAGAGAAATAGAAAGAGAAAGAGAAAGAGAAAGAGAGAGAGAGAGAGAGAGAGTAAGAAATCAAGCCACCAGGTCCAGGTGAACCATAGTTGGCCATGTGGAAATCCAGCACCCTTAACCACCATGCCACCTGCTGGCCCCAAGAAAATTATTTAAAAAATTAAAAATATGGGGTACCGATGGGTGGTGCAGCTGTAAAGCGCTATACTCTGTGAGGCTGACCTACATCGGAAGGGTCCAGATTTGCATGTGGAGACCCCTCTAAGGATGCTGGGTACACATATGCCTGAGGGCTAAGATTGGCTGAAGCTGGGGCTTGCTGAAGCATCAGGACTCTGTTAGGGTGTGTGCGCTCTCTCTCTTTCTCTCTTGCTCTTTGGGAAAATAAATGAACAAGCCTTTTTAAAAAGCAATAATAAAATAAAAATTAAAATAAAAAAGAAAGAAGAAAGAAAGAATATTTGATGTTTAATGGTTGAGGAATTTCCAGAATTGGTGAAAAGACAAAATTCAGATGCAAGAAGCCCAGTAAACTTTATGGAGGAAAAACAACAGAAATGCACACTTAGGACATAGGACATAGTACAATACTAAATGCAAAAAAACAACTTTAAGAGCCAGAGAAATGCAAACAAATTATTTACAAAGGAAAGCAGGTAAACTAACATCTAATTCTCAGTAGGAACAGAGAAATCCAGAAGACAGTGGTGTAATATCTTTAGAGTGACAAAAAATTGTCCATCTAGAATTGCGATTCCAACTGAGCTACCCTTCAAAAACAAGGATTACACAAAGACAATTTCCGATAAGCCATATCTGAGAGAGTTAGTTGATCAGTGCAGACTTGAAGTTCAGGAACTTCTGATGTTTGTACGTCAGGAAGGACAGTTGAGAATGTTTGTACGTCAGGAAGGACAGTGAGAAAGGAAAACGGTATTTGGGGGAAAAAGGTAAACAGTTCTCAATGGTAGAAACAACAAAAATAATACTTAATTTATAGAATTAAAAACACAGAGCTAAAATATGGATCATCATATCACATTAGCTAGTTAAGAGTGGGAATAGTCTAAGTGCCCTGCAATATTCAGAAGTAAAGATAAACTTAAAAGGAGACTAAAAAGGCATCTGAATATCTCAAAGGCAATCATGAAATAATAGATACCTTAAAGAGTAAAACATGAAACAAAGAGGAGAAGGCCTTGATCACTCTAAAAGAATCAGAGGAAAACAAAGGAAACAAAAGAAAAGATATCCTTGCCTGTGTTGCCCCCAAAGCGGAAGAAATGAGAGTGTGTGTACGGATGGTTTGTCTGGAAACTGAGGAAATAGGGTAGTGGAAGGCTGAGGAGAGGGAAGTAGACGATGATGGAGGCCACACTCAGGAGGTTTCATTTAAACACTCATTTCACTCCCATCGGACACCTGAGTCACGAAGCAAATGCCTGAGAATTACCCACCTGAGGGATGTAGAGAGGAGTGTTTTGATTGGCTGGTTTCTATCCAGCCATTGGCAGAGTGCATTAGCTGCTCCACACTTTCAGATGTGCGCGTGTGTCTAAATAGCGAGTGTGTTTCCTGTGTCATGGCAACAGAGACGCCCTATGGGAAAGAGATGAAAGTCAGGTGGGGTGGCTGAGCTGGGCTGCTGTCAGCTTACACCGGCATGGAGCTGGCTGCCACGGTAACTGGAGTGAAATGGTGGATTCACATGATAAAAATGTGGGCACGAGAGGTGTCTGATAGGAGCACAGAAAAGAAGCAAAAATAAAATGGTAGAAATGAATGCACATTTACCAGAATCCCCAACAAATGTAAACGGGCTCAGCTCTTTAGTTAAAAGATATAGATTGGGAACCAGCTGACTGTGCGGTGGTTAAGACAGCTGGATCCTATATGGCTGACTTGACAGTTCAAATCCTGACTTGGCAGCTTGAGAAAACATGCTGGGAGTGTGTGTGTGTGTGTGTGTGTGTGTGTGTGTGTGCGCGTGCCTAAACTCCCAAGAGGAGAATGGAGAAGAAGGGTTTTTTACAAAAATTCCACTTCTGTGGCCTCTCCCGAGGGGATGATTTCTCTCTCTCTCTCTCATAAACACAGGTCCCTATAGCAAAAATTAAAAAAAAAAAGGCTCAGGTATACGTCATCAGTCAACTTGAAATATTAGTTTCATGGTATTTACAAGAAACATTTTTAACATAAGTACACAAAAAACATGGAAGAGCATCCTCGTCCCCACAGGGGAGAGTTCGATTGCTCCCTCTGACTCTTCTGGGTTGTTATTTCTCTCTGTAGACACTGCCTGGTTGCTGGAAGACTTCAGGGTGAGCGTCATAAGAGAAACTAGAAATCAGTTTCATCACAAATGAAGAGATTGAGACCTAGGAAAAAGCAGGGACCTGTCCAAGTTCGAATTTACTTGTGGAGGTAGACCTGAAACAGAAGCTGGATACGTTAATTCCAGTTCATTTTCTTTTTCAGTATACCAGCAGTCAGCAAATTTCTAACCTGACTGTGAGATATTTTAATTTGGTTGGCCTTCGGGTCACTGTTATGATTCAACTACTTGAATCTGCCATGGCAGCACAAAAGCAGTCGTAGCCGACCTGTAATGAAAAGCCATGCTGTTGTTCAGGGAAACGTTATTTATAAAACCAGCTGGATTTGGGCCATGGACAGTGGTTTGCTGACCTTTGCACTATACTAAAAATAATGTAAAACAACACATCCTACCTCCCAAGAGAGTCTCATTCTCACAGTCCCAGGGATGTCCAGGTGCTGTCTCAGTGAATGAGAAGTCGTTGCTCACCTCCAGCCCACGGAGGAAAAAGAGAAAGGAGGGAAATAGAAAAGGCCATGATTGCTGTTTCAAGACAGCTAACAGAGCCCACACCTTTATTTCCACTTTTCC
>NW_006208977.1:1271447-1313911 GCF_000334495.1 Tupaia belangeri chinensis | reverse complement strand
TTTTTTCTTTAATAAAAAAAAAAAAAAAAAGATCAATGGGGTCTTGATGCCCCTAGTCTATCTCCAATGTTAGCCATCCTGGATTATAGCCATGTGCACATGGGCTCGGCAGGCACGGGGAGGTTCCAGGAAGAGAACCCAGGGTCTCCCCATGGAAGTCTAGCTGTGCTACTGTGATGCTCCTGCCTGACCATCTGGTTGTCCTCTTATGTGGGGTGTTCTGCTGGGCAAAGGAGCGATTATCACCTCAGGTGAATATTGCTGTTTAGTAATAAATTACCTGGGTAAATCTCAACTTCTCTGGGTCCTGAATAAGTTGCTCCTCCCTGTTAAAAACATGTGCTTCCCCATTCTAGACAATTGCAAAAAGACCACCCAAACCTGCAGTGATAGACAGTTCCCCTCTTTCCCATTTGCCCAGAGTTATAGACATGTTCCCCTTTCTCTTATTCATTTTCTAATACTTCTGCAAAGATCATAGATTCCTTTCTTAAGAGAAAGAGAAGGGGGGAGCCCAGGACTGACAAAAGAATTATTTTGTTATCCCCCTTCTCTGAATGTCTCCCCCTCCAGACATGACAAAGGATGGTTTATGCTTGTTAAAAATACAGAAATTGGCACCCTCAAAGCAAAAAAAAAAAAAAAAGAATTTAATTTGTCCTTTGTAGTTCCTTGCGTCTATCCCTTTTGGTAATATTTCATTAACCCCGTGCTTTTCTCAAAAGTCACAGTGTAATATTCTTTGTTTTTGAAAAAACAAAACAAAACAAAGCAAAACCCAAAGCTCACAGCCCTTCAGCAGAGAACAATAGGAAATGAATAGCCTAGGCTTTCAGTGATGATTATTATTATGAATCTTTGTGAGAAAATGTCACTGAGACTCAGCCATAGAATTGAATTCCTCTTCCAAATTTTATTGGCACTTATTGGCTCTGACAGTTTGATGAGAGAATTGTGGATTATTTAGAAGCTCTTCCATCACTGATCGGATTCAGTCTGATAAAAAGCATTTATTGAGTGTTAGTTACAACCTCAGTTACGGTGAGGAGGAAAGAGAAAAATTAAATCTGCTGTCTCCCCTCCAGGAGGAGAGGAAAAGGGGGAAATTCATGAAAGACATTCATCTTTGTATTCATTTAACCAGGCAGGATTTAGTCCTCACTTACTTTGTACCCAGCCAAATAAAAAAGGTAGAAGTTATTGCAATATGGAATTATTTAAACAGAATTTCTCGGAGGGTGGAAAATATGGCTGGAGATGATTGAGAAGTTTCTCAGAAGGGATTAAACCGTGAAAGCTCTTGACAGGAGGAAAGAAAGCAAGATTGTAGGTTAAAAGAGTCACCTCTGTGGCTGGGACAGCAAATGCACAAGGCAAAAGAAGTGTGTTTATCTCCTCCTCTGAGTATCCTACGTTGTTTTTTATATTCAAGAAAAATAATTTCCCAGCTAAAACAAACAAACCAAAAAACATATACTCTCTTCCCTACTTACTGTCTTGGAAGGCATGTGGTGCATTTAATGATTACACTCACATCTGAAGAGCAGTGTGTGAAAAAGGGAAAAATCTTATTTTTTTTTAAATTTATTTATTTCTTCCATGGATAAGAGAGATAGAGAGGGAAATTGAGAGACAGCAACCCCAACAGTCTTGATACCCCATCCACAACCAGCCTCAGCCAGCCCGGATCATGGGCACATGCATGTGCATGCCTGGTGTACTCATGGAGGTCAACCAGAAGGGAGCCCGGCACCTTCCCTTGTGGGTCTGCCTCACAGAGATAGAGTTTTACTACCACACCACCATCTAGTCCTCCAAGGGGGAAAGTATCAGCCGCAGAGTGGAGAAACCTGGCAAAATTTACCTTCGCCAAATGATCAGAGGGAACATCACCAGTGATAAGACATATGGACGTCAGATAGCCCTGATCTCACGTGTTGAGAAGGGCATTTCGTCTCTGTGACATTCTTTCCAAAAACCCATAGCCCTGCTTCGATCCTGAGCAAAACATTAGACAAACTCAAATTGAGACCTATTCTTTGAGATACCTGGCCAGTATCCTTCACAACTGTGAAGCTCATGGGAAACAGAAAAGAACTGAGACACTATCACAGACCAAACAAGACTAAGAAGACATGATAATGAAATGCAGTGATGTATCTTGATGAGATCCTGAGACAAGAAAAGGACAGGAGTGGAAAAACACGAGTGACACCTGAATTACATCTAGAGTTTAGTTCATGGTGATGTACAGATAGGAAAGCAGAAAGTAATGTAACAATTCTTAGAGTTGTCAAATATACTGTGGTCATGAACGATTAATAATGGGGGACATGAGATGAAGGACATATGGAAATCTGCACTGTATTTGCAACTTTTCTGTAAGTCTTAAATTATTCCATAACAAAAGGTCTAAAGAAGTGTGGTTTCTTAACCATTCATTAAAGTATGAAAACAGGCTTGTTATCTTCATAAAGGCATTGTTATGATAAATCACTGCTGTATTAACTTGCCCCCCGCACAGCAAATGCTGAGGATGGACTCAGTCAGTGATTTTAGGGAGCATCTATTAATATTCTTTTGATCTTTCATTGGATCCGAATGGTTTATCGTAGGAAGATCCAGTATAAATATTCTACTTACTAGAAAAGTAATAAAATATGAATCAGAAAAAAAAAAAGATAATTTGTAGCAGCTGGCTTCCCACTGAAATTCACATGAGGACACACAGCTCACGCTCCGATGAAAACTCCCAACGTGGCAACACTAGTATTTAAGGATAACCTATTAGCATACTCCGGGATTCTGCAAGGCAGTTGGCGCTAGATTGAGGAAGCACCAGAACCACTAGTGAGAAGTAAGGATATATTTTCCTTTCTTGCTCCCTGTCTCTCGACTCAGAGATCCAGGGAATGTAATTTCCATAAAACAGAGAAGCTTTGTTTTTACCCCATGAGTAATGGCTTCAGAGAAATTCTCCAGTTCTTAATTCTGATCTAAATGGTAGCTCCCAGAAAAGAGAGAGAGAGAAAGGAAGAGAGAGGGAGAGAGAGAAAAAAATAAAAGGAGGGTGGAAGTAGGAATTGAGCAAGAGAACTGCCATCTTGGAAGAAAGCTTTTCTCTTTCTCTCACAGTCTCATCCAACACGACAAGAGCTGCTGCTGGCTCTTCTTCGATACACATCCAGAACCCTGACCACTGTTACCACCTCTGTCACCAGCACGCTGTCCCAGCCATCAGCTCCCAAAAAAGATTACAACATGAGCCTTTTAAGCACTCTCATTTTCTTTATCTTTAAATACGCTGTAGTCTATCTTTTTTTCTTTCTTCTTTTGTTTACATTTTTTTGCCATAAGGCACATGCACTTGCCAGAGAGAGACAGAAAGAAAGGGGAAGTGAGAAATCACCTCCCACACGACAATCTCTTTTCCTTTCTTGTCTTGGGATTTGGGGTACACATGCACATGCACCTGGCATGTTTTTTTCAAGCCGCTGGGTCTGGAACTGGAACAGCAGTCAGCCATGTGAGATCCAGTGCCGTAGCCACCACCACTAGCTGGCACCATATGTTCAACCTCAGAAAGTAGACCGATGCTGTCAAAATGCTAGTCATATCATGTCACTCCTCTACCCTAAAGCCTGCAGTAGCTCCCCGTTTCACAAAGACACCTTTTGCAACAACCCACAAGGCCTTACAAATCTGACCACCTATCACCTTTCTGATTGCTTTTCCTACTTCTATCCCTCTTCCTCCTTCTCCTCTAGGCCACTGAGTTCTTTGCTGCACTGCCCATGTACCAAGTATATTCCCATCTCAGAACCTTTGCATTGACTGTTTCCTCCTGAAACTTTTCTCCCTTGGATGTTTCTATGGCTGTCTCTCTTTTCTCTTTCAAGTGTTTAACTATCAAAATATTCACTCAGGCTGGCCCTAAAGCTCAGCAACTAAGAAAGTCAGTTCCCAGATGGCTGTTCAACCCTGGTGTCTTGAAAAACACACTAGGTAAGTGTATGTGCATGCCCAAATCCTGATGGGAAGGAGAAATGGAGGAAAATGGATTTCAATGTGACTGCTTCATTTGGGGTGCTTTCTCTTTCTCATTCTATTTCTGATGAGCACATGTGTCTTCTGGTAATTAAAAAAAAGGTTAAAAATATTCATTCATATTTCAGCTTGTAACTATATATCTTCATTCTCTAGCCCCCTTATTTCTGCTTTCTTATAACATTCTATATAATTTACTTCTTAAGTTTATTATTTATTTTTTGCAATAATAAAACCCACCAGGATGTAATTTTAGGAACGGAAGGCTTTTTGTCTTTTTCATCTATTAAACAATGTCTGGCACACAGTAGGTATTCAAATATCTTTGGATAAGCGAATAGATAATGATTTGCACAAGAAGAGAGTTTAGTAGGATTGGAAATAAGAAGAACCCCTCAAAAGAACACACTGGATAGTGCAGTATATTTCAAAACGGGCTCAGATATTAGAGAAACGAGCAATGTGATAAGCAATGCTTCCTTGGTGGAGAGGAATTTCTCCAGGAATTGGAACTATTAGATTGTTTGGAAATTCATAACATATTTTTGCATAGAAAAACATAGAAAAAATTCATCATGACTTTCCTGACAACCTAATGCATTCATCAGTGTAGGCTTTCATTCCAGGGCTGTGAAATGGCCATTAAAGGAGAATCAAGGGGCTGGCAGGTGGAGGGGTGATTAAGGCATTGGACTTCCACATGGCTGACCGCAGTTTGAGTCCCAAACCCAGTGGTCTGAAAATCACACAGGGTGTGTTCATGCCCAGAATCCCATGAGGAAGGTTGAAGAGAAGGGATTGTGGCATGGCCATTCCACTGAAGGGTGATTTCTCACTCTCACTCTCCCTGCCCCTGTCTTTTTCTGTCAAGCATATGTGCCCTACGGCAAAAACCTAAAAAAAAAAAAAAAGACAGAGAGAGAGAGAGAATCAAGGCCAGTACAAGCATCCTACCTCCTGATAGACGTTTAGTCTTGGAGAGTTTCTATTTTATCAACACTGAGATTAAACAACAACAAATAAACATAATCATTAAATTATGAGACAAGTCAGGGCTCACACAAGTATACTTGTGAAATTTATTGCAGGCAAAGAATATACATCCTTAACATGTTTCATAAATGTTTTGTAGTCTATAAGCAAAGAACCACACTACTACTACTGGAAAACAAAATGTGTAAGTAACATAAATTGGCAAATCAACTGGAGAGAAAAAGTTCCTTTTATCCAGTATACAAAGAAATTCAAATCAAAATAGTAGAACCGGATATTTCATTTTCTTTAAAAAGATTAAAGAATATGTATTACAAAATTGACTACTAGAAAGGTTGCACCAATATACAACATCTTCTAATTAGGTAACTCCATATATAGATGTTTATTCTAAAAAAAAACAATCATGGAAGCATTATATAAATAAATAACCACTGATGTTCACTGAACATCATTGAACATTTTTTTCCATAACCTCAAAACACTGTAAACAATTTACACACCAATATTTAACTGGTTAACTCAATGGATAGTCCAAGGGAAAAGGGATGGACCCTATTGCCATTACTTGTATTTTAATCCTGGCTCTACCCCTTCCAACCCGTGTGAATTTGGGCATGCTAATTAATTATGCCAAGCATTTTACAGAAAGAAGTCATGAAAAAGCATATTTTAATATTTGCAATATTTTAGGAAAGATGAGAAGCTCAATATAATTGGAGAGCAGATTTCCTTGGTAGAAATGTGGGTGGGGTGTCTGAGGCAGCAGGTAGGTTTAGATCTTAAACAGTGCTTGTTGTTCCTGGGGTGTGGCTGAGGATTCTGGGTAAGGAATTGCTGAATCACATATATAATTTCGTAAGGCGAATTTGAAGATTGATCAAAAGAGAGGCAGTGCTAGAGAACGCCTCACCTATGAAGATGTTATAGCCATTTTGCCATTGGGTGTGAGGATGATAGGAGATTCTGTGTTTTTTGCAATGGAATTCTATCCTTCCTATTTTTCCCAGAAAAATCAATAAACAATGGGATTAGAGAATGAGAGCTTGAGTAGGGAGGGGAAGAATATTTAAAGTTTGAAATGGTCTAATGATACTGGAATAGTGGTACAAAAACCTATCTCACCTTCTTAGGTAGGAGTTACAAAGGCATCTGGGGTTCTGTTTCATATTAAATTGGGTAACATCCTAGATAATTTAGAGACCTGTCCTAAGAAAGTTGATGCTAGTTGTTTTCTTACTTTTGTTTTTCCAACAGGAATCCATTTTTATTATTTTCCCAACTCTGCCCAGTGGTCAGGAAGAGCTGGCCTGGCCCCAGGTAGTAGTGGTCAGCAAACAGTTTTAAATCCTTTACTATCATGGGAATGTCAGTGCATTATTATTGACAGACCAGAGCCAGAGAGTCAAGTTTGGGAGAGAACTTGTGAGTGTGTGTGTGTGTGTGTGTGTGTGTGTGTGTGTGTGTGTTGTAGGGGGAGTTAAAAGGGAGGGGGAGAGGAAGGAAGTAGCAATTAAAATTTAGAGAGAGAGAGAGAGAGAAAAGAAAAACAGTCCAGAGGGAAAACTACGCGTAAGACTAACTTCAGAAATCAGAACCACTTCCTGGTGCATTCCATCCCACTGTAGTTATCACACACAGAGAACAATATTCAGTAGTCTTTTTGATCAGTCGCTGAGGCTTCAAAATGTGCCTTTGAAACACGAGGCAGCATCTGGAGAAAATGACTTCCAGTCCACCCCAAGGCCCCACAGGCTGAAGGAACACTGCTCTGGAGTCAGCTGTCCTAACTTGCCGTGTCTTGCATTTGCCGCTTCTCCAGGGTGAGTCTCCGTGAAGCAGTTGGCCTAAGATGCCCCAGAGCACTGGTTCCATTTCAGCAGACATGGCTGCACAGAAGAGAACATGTTTTGTATGTTTCTGCTTTGGGGTTTCTGGATTTCATTAAGGAAATATGAGGAGTCAAGTACAAATTAAGGGACTTCTTAGCACAACTCCATTTCCCTTCTCTCCACTCTCTTCCTCCTCCTTTCCATCAGTCCACTCCCTGCATAATGTAGGGTCTGCTTGGGAGGTGTGTACATTAGGGTTAGGGACTGAAGCAATTTGGTTTAGTGGCTTAAACAATTCACAGAGTTATTTATCTCTTATGTAAACAAGGTCGAATTCCCCAGGCTACTGAGGAAGTTCCACAGAGTCAATAGGAAGCCATGATCATTTCAACTCCTAGGTACCCCACTCCTAGCATGAGTCCCCACTCTTATGTTCAAAGAGAAAGACCACGACCCCAACTATTGTATCTGAGCTCCAGCTATGAAGATAGAAGAAGGGAAAATAGGGACAAAAATTTCATGTCAGCAATCTCTTAAAGACTTTTGAAATTCACTTTACTTTCTCTT
The DNA here is from genome assembly GCF_000334495.1 of Tupaia belangeri chinensis. Taxonomy (NCBI): domain Eukaryota; kingdom Metazoa; phylum Chordata; class Mammalia; order Scandentia; family Tupaiidae; genus Tupaia; species Tupaia belangeri. The sequence goes on along the minus strand of NW_006208977.1, from coordinate 1,306,472 downwards.
TCATGAGAGAGAAAGAGAGAGAGATTGACAGGGAGGAGAGAGACAGCAATCCACAACAGGGTCCCCATACCACAGTCTACTCTCAGCCTCAGCTGCCAGGATGATGGATGTGCAGTCATGCCCAGGATGTACGAGGAGACCTCCTGACACAGGGGTTCTATATGAGTCTAGCATTACAGAATATTGTGTCACCACCATGCCACCTCTGCTGGCCCTCAAAGGCATTTCTTAGCAGTTGCCTCACTCATGTATCATTGACCTCAGTTTAAACATGTGTTTATAAATAAATACAGAGAAAATAGGAAAAGGAAAGGCTCACCCCCCAAATAGGAGGTGTTATTTCTAAGAATGGACAGATAGAAACTGAGTTTCCAGCCATAGCTCATCACTTTGGCTACAGAAATATTCATGGTAGCACTCGATATGCAAAAATCATGTTCATACCTTGAGTGAGTTATGGCAGATGAGTTAACACCAAGTTTCAAGTATTCGTTGCCTCTCACTCCAAGTCCAAGATCTATTGGGATGTTGGAAAAGTCATGGCATGTTTTTGCATAGAAAAACACAGAAAAAAGGCATCATGACTTTTCTGACAAACTAATACATTCCTTAATTTGACATCTTGTACATTTTAAAGGTAAGTTAGCTCTCAATACATCATAATACAGAAGAACAATGAAATCCACTCTGAAAATTGAAGAATGAGAAACACAGCCATTATTGGTTCATGGCAATGATCAGAAACTGCTTGCTGTAAACACTGTATACTCTGGCTCTGAAAGTGGAGAACATTCCTTGGTTGGAGAATATCCCTGGGTGTGTGAGGTTCGAGGAGAAATGACCTTGTCCCTTGTCCCCTGTCATCCATGGTCCCAGGTTCCTACTTGGTTCTTATACACTGTCCTCCAAGGATACATCAGAAGTTGGCACTGGAACCCTTTGAATGTCCTTGGGGGAACCATTCAGCTTTCCAGACCACTTTTTGCTAATCCAAGTTCAGAGACCTAAGGATTGATGTAGAATATTAACAGTGGCAGGCTTCTGCTAATTCAGGGTTCTTGGCAATACCATTATCTAAAAAGGGTTTTGGAGTACTTTCTTGCAGTCATAGATGTGAGTAACCACAGCCGAAGCTCGTGTCCAGAGGTAGTGTCTAAGCCTGATGCCTCTAGGGTTTATTACTAGCATAGGTATTCTGCTCATCATGATGTCGTTTCTTACGTGGAATTGGAACACATGGCTGGAGTTCTAGCCTTAATCTTAAACTCGGAGGATGGGAATGGGATGGCAGATCCATAATCAGGAAGAAGTCTAGTTCTCTAATGATTTTTTTGGAGCCACCTAACCTGCACTTAACTGCCTTTGTTTACCTTAGAAACAAATTTCCATCTTGCTTCAGCCAAGCCAAAGGTACTGCTTACAGATGTAGAGCATTGTATCTGTAAGTACGAAGTTGTGCTAGCACCTAAAATATGGCATTACTTATTAGGGCTAAATGAGGAAAAAGATATTGCAGCTGGGAAAACCAATTTGTGTAATGTCGTAACAACATATTTGGTCAACCTTTCCTATAAACCACAAGCAGACTAAAGTTAGATTTTTAGACCACATTGCCCCCAAATTTCAGAAAAGTGGCCCACGTTGGCTATTTTGCACCATTTTGACCAAAATCCAACTAAAGAGAGATGAATTTGGGTAGACCTATCCAGAGGGAAGGATTGGTATTAATTCTTCTTTTATGTTCAATAGAATTCATTTATGAGGCCATTAGGGCTTACGCTTTTGTTTGGTGAGAGGTGGCTGATAACTGAATCCGTCTTCTTCCTCATCCTTGGTCTATTCAGACTTTCCATGGTTTTCACGATTTAGTCTTGGTAAGTTGTGTGTTTCCAGGCATCGATCCACTTTTTTTTTTTAAGGTTATTTAATTTGTTAGTGTGTAATTGTTCTTCGTAGCCTCTTATGCTCACTTTTATTTCTGTGGCAACAGTTGTAATGTCTCTTCTTTCATTTCTGAATTAATTTATTGGCACTGTCTTTTTTTCTTAGCCTAGCTAAGTATTTGTCCAGTTTATCTTTTCAAAAGCCATCTCTAGATTTTGTTAAATTTTCTATTTTTTTTAATTTTATTTTTTCTGCTCTAATCTTTGTTATAGACTTCTGTCTGCTAACCTTGGGCTTAGTTTGTTCTTTTAGTTCCTCGAGGTATCAAGTTAGGTTTTTTAATTTGAAGTCTCTATCCTTCTTTAACATAGTCATTTATCAGTGTAGTCTTTCATTTTAGAGCTTCTTTTGCTGCATTCCAGGAGTCTTGGTATGTTGTGTTTTCATTTTTATTTATTATGAAGTGTTTTCTAATTTGTTTTTATTTCTTCTCGGACCCAAAGTTTGTTCAAGAATATAAATTTATGGAGACTTTGTCATGTGATTTATTCTGACGTGATCTATTCTGGAGAAAAATCCATGCATGCTGGAGAAGAATGCATGTTCTACCATTGTTGTGTAAACTGTTTTGTGTATGTCTGTTAGGTCTACTTGGTGTATAATGTTACTCAGGTCTTTCTTTCTGGTTGATTAGTTTGGATGTTCTTTCTATTTTTTTTTCTTTTTATGATTGAAATTGAGGTAGTAAAGTCTCCTACTACCATTGTATTATTGTCCATTTCTCCATTCAGTTCTGTCAATGTTAGCTTTATATATCTATATATTCTGATGTTGGGGACATATGTATTATAAGTTTTATATTCACTTGAAGAATGGACCCTTTTATCATTATGAAATGTTATTCGTCCTGTATTAAAAGCTTTTCATTTAAAATCTATTTTGTCTAATATACTGGGCTGTCTGAAAAGTCATTACACATCTCTGCTAGAATAAGAGAAAAAAAAGTACGTCATGACTTTTCCAACATCCTAATACATATGACTATGTCTGCTCTCTTTTGGTTACTATCTACTTTCAGTATTTTTTTCCACCCCTTAAGTTTTAGCCTATGTGCGTATGTTTAAATCTAAGATGAGTTTCTTGTAGATATCATTTAATTTTGTTGTTTTATTTTTTCTTTCAGTCAATCTATTTTGATTGAGGAGTTAAATTCGCTTACATTTAAAATAATTATTGATCGTGAAGAGTTGATCATTGCATTTTGAAGTTGTTTTCTCTTAATCTTGTAGTTCTTTTGGTTTCTTTTCTTCTCTTGCCATTTTTGTAGTTTGTTAAAGTTTTGTATTGATATACTTTGATTCTTTTCTTGTGTGACTTCTAAGTTTGTATGTGTATAGTTGTGTGTGTGTGTTTGTGTGTGTGTATGTGCTTGCCTGGGGTCTTATATAAACTACCTTAAAGTTATAAGAGTCTATTTTAGCTAATATCAGCTTAAATTTAATAACACAGAAGAGCTCTACAATTTAACTCCCCTCAACACACTCTATGTTATTGTTGATAACAATTCGTATCTATTCGTATTGTGTGTCTTTTAACGTGTTGTTGGAAAAACCATGACATTTTTTCTATGTTTTTCTATGCAAAAATACTTCATTACTTTTCTGACAACTAAATATTTTTGGTTATAATTATTTTTAATATTTTTGTCTTTTTACTTTTATACTAGAATTAAAAGTAATTAGAGTAGTGCAGTATTTGATATATTTATTTTTACAAATCTCATACTGCCTGATGTTATTGTATTACTGTTTAGCATTCCTTTGTTTCAGTTCAAAGAGCTCTCTTTAGCATTTCTTGTAAGGCAGATCCGTTTTTTTTTTTAAGAGTTTTTTTGCTATAGGGTGCATGCGCTTGCCAGACAGACAGAGACAGAGAGACAGAAAGCGAGAAATCACCCCCCAGGGGGGATGACAACGCCGCAATCCCTTCTCCTCCGTTCTCCTCTTGGGATCTTGGGCACGCACGTACACGCGCCCGGTGTGAGTTTTAAGCCACCGGGTCTGGGACTCGAACTGCGTTTGACTACATGGGAGTCCAGCCACATAGCCATTACGCTAACTGCTGGTCCTGCAGATCTGTTTTTGTTAGTCTGAAAAAGCCTTTATTTTTCCTTTATTTCTGAAGGGCATCTTTGCTAGTTATCGTATTCTTGATCGGCAATTGAGTTTTTCCTCCTAACTTAGAATATATTATTCCAAACCCTTCTGGTCTGCAAGATTTCTGCTGAAAAATCCACCAATAATATTATAAAGTTCCCTTATATGTAACAATTATTTTTCTCTTGTTACTTTAAAAATTCTCTCTTTGTCTTTGACATTTAATAATTTGGTCATAATGTGTCTTATGTGCACATCTTTCAAGTTTTTGTCTGTTTTTGCCATAGCGTGTGTGTACTCACTAGCGAGAGATGGGGGGAAAAGCGAAAAGTCACCCCCCCAACACCCCAGGGAGGATGGCCACACCATAATTCCATTTTCTCCATTCTCTTCTCAGGATTTTGGGCATACATGCACACGTGCCTTTCATAATTTTCAAGCTACAAGATCTGAGACTCGAACCACAGTTGGCCATGTGGGTATTCAGCACAACCACCACAACACCTACTGGCCCCACAACTTACAATTTTTGGAATATATATTCTCTAGGTAATACATTTTAATACTGTAAGATTAGAATCAAATTCACTACTTGATTGTACAGTAAATAATATCTGGACAATCATAATATGTTCATAGAAATTATGGGTACTCAATTTAAAAAATTCATTTATAGACAAAACACTGATGACTTTTCAGTTACAGAATGAAGTATAGAAGCTTGAGACTGGACAATATACAAGCAATGATTAGGTGGTAGAGGTTGTGAATGAAGACAGGAGATGAGTTGGAGAGAAATGTAACATGACTAAGAAGTTTATATCGCATAACAGCCAAAAGATGATGCTTAAAATTTGTTAGTGAAGAAATATTGATTTCTCATTGTAAATCACCGATGATAGTCAACAAAATTAAAAACTTAAAAAAAATTGCATTATAGTAAGAACACTAATTTTATATAATAGGAAATCCATAAAAACTTTCTAAAAACAATCAATCAGGAAACAGAAGTCTAAAAATTTAGAGTTTAATGGAAATGGTTAAATCTGGTGATACCTGGATTATGGAAGTAGGGTTGGGAAGAGGTTATTCTTTTTTTTTTTAGAGGTTTTTGCTATAGGGCACGTGTGCTCGCCGGTCAGAGAGAGACAGAGAGACAGAAAGTGAGAAATCACCCCCCAGGAGGGATGGCCACACCGCAATCCCTTCTCCTCCGTTCTCCTCTCGGGATCTTGGGCATGCACACACACATGCCCAGTGTGAATTTTAAGCCACCGGGTCTGGTACACGAACCACAGTCGACTACATGGGAGTCCAGCGACATAGCCATTATGCTAACGGCTGGTCCTGGTTATTCATTTTGATTTTAAGTTCTTATATCCTAATTGAGGTTTTTAACCATGTCTGACTATTGGAGCAAGAAAATCGAAGTTTTTTATTAATAGAACCCAGAAGAAAATGCACTAGAAGCCTTAGTTACTCACAGGGGCACAGGAACACCAAAGATGGAAAATGTCCATGGAGTTGGTACTTGAGATTGTGGGTAAAGAAGGCAGAGGATGTGTACTGTTAAGATGTTGTACTCTGGCAGGTGGGACCATGTGGGATGCCAAGGATCAATTCCTGGTTCAACCTAAAGTCTAAACACAGAGGCCTGCCCTTGTAGTGGCCAGCTGGGAGGCTGAGATAGGAAGATTGATTAAAATAAATAAATAGGTAAATAGATAAAGGATTTTATTAGCAACCTCCTGTAAGTTACTTAACCTCCACATTCTATTTCTTCATCCATAAATAAATGTTATAATAATTTTATAGGGCCATTGTAAAGATTAAAAAATATGCCTAACCCATAACAGGTGATCAATAATATTGGTTGGAAATATCAATTACTTGGTTAAATAGTCATTGATCAGTAAGATTGGTTCTTCCTTTCATGGAAGACTTACATCCAATGATTCTCAACATTTTATCCTTTCATCTACTAATTCTCCATCAATCTGATCCTGTTTCTGCCAGCCCTTACCACTCATCACGTGGGAGCTTGAATAGGGGATGGTGGGCTAATGACTTATGTTTCACTGTAATAAGTGTATTATTTCTTCTCATTTTCTTTGTGGTGTATCTATCCCTCCTAATCTGCTAGAGTCAAGGTGTCAGATACTCTTCACTTGTCCTGCTAGAAAAGTAAAACCTGCTACTTCCACCAGCCTGAAATTTTAGTCATAAAGCAAAACACAAGAGCGCATCACCTTCTTTATGCTCTCTGGCTGGCAGTTTCACATTAAACATATCAGGGTTTTTTTTGTTTTGTTTTGTTTTTTTAATTTCATGGTTTATGACAGACTCTCTTGGTCGCTTACTTCTGCACTATTCACAGTGGGGTTTTGTTTCTGTGCTGTTGGTCTTTCGTGGGTCCCTTATCTCATCTATCTTCCAGGTTGATACGCATGACCTTATTTGGCTCCATGTCTATTTGAGAACCCCACTCCTGTCAGATACCCAAAAGGAGAAAGCTGTGTACTTGAGGTGCCCACTGTATTTGCATTCTCCTGCATGACATCAGAGGAGAACAAGACACCATCTGGGTGATTTCACACCCTGTCTTTCTTGCTCCGTCTTATCCTCAAGGGCAACTGAAGAGTGGCTTTACCAGCTTGTAAATCAGCAGCAGCCATAAAACATGTCTGTCCTCAGCAATGACTTTTCCCTCATGGGATACTTTATAGCCATGGAACATGCCCAACATATTAATGACCCAAATTCATTACTCTAAATGCACATTCTGATGGACATGTTACAGAGTTGTTGGAAGAGATGTACTTGGAACCAGAATCTGGATGGCAAACACCAGCTGTTTCCAACTAACTTGGAGGACTAAACTGATTAGCTGATCCACTCCCACCCTCAGATCTCTAATGAATGAGTTTCGGGAAGCAACTCCTACAATCCCAGCGTCCCCAGAGGGCTTGGGGAATGGGAGGTTTGTAATAACAGGCATGGACTGTCTATCCCAGGTCAAAATCACTGAATCAACTCACATAGGAACACTGGCCAGTTCACCCAAACCTTGTGTTACTTCCATGTCTTATGAATGCCCTGATTTCTACTATAAAAACATTTTGACAATCATAAGAGGATTTAGAATTATGGAATGAGACTTTCACAATTTCATTTTTAAAAAACATATTTCTCTTCCCAGTTCTAGATGACTTATGTAAATAAGTTTACATTGTTGCAATCATATTATAAGTTACATCTCATTCTCTACACATTTACAGTAGCCTGAAAACTCCTTTTCTTTTTAACTCTTTTTTTTTTTTTTTTGGAGAGGTTTTTGCTATAGGGCACATTCGCTCGCCAGACAGACAGAGAAAGACAGAGAGACAGAAAGTGAGAAATCATCCCCCAGAGGGGATGGCCACACCGCTATCACTTCTCCTCCATTCTCCTCTGGGGATCCTGGGCACGCACGCACACACGCCCGGTGTGAGTTTAAGCCACCGGGTTCGGGACATGAACCGCGGTCAACTATGTGGGAGTCCAGTGACATAGCCATTATGCTAACTGCTGGTCCCTTTCTTTTTAACTTTTAAAAGCTTCTTTTTTTATTTTATAAGAGACAGAGACAAAAAAGAGTAAAGAAAGACACAGTCTCACCTTTTGATCTGCCCTACCTTTTTCCCCCAGCCTTCCCAGCCAGTCAGGGTCATGGTCATGCATATGTGCGCATACCCGTCCTGTACAGGTCAACTCAGGCACCAGACCCTGATCTGCCATATGGCCTCCAGTATTGCAGAGTGTTGTGCTACTGCTGGGCCATTGCATCTGGGTCTATGGTTCCTATTTTAAATTGTTACTGTAAATGCTCAGAGGAAAGCAGCCATGCATTTCTTGGAACATGAACCAGCATAGCACAAGAAAGAGTAAGCACACCGAAATGCAACCACTGGCCCCCAGCTACTGTAATTAGCCCCCTGCTGTCTAGTAATTAGCTTACTATAAAACACTGTAATCTAGAAATATCCTTTTCTAATGCTTCAGGACTCAGTTGACTCTGTTGCCTGAATAATAGGAACACTCTCCCTTTGTTCTTCACCTCTCTTCTTGGTTGGAACCAGCATGTAAGTTTTGCTCCAATAAGTATATGGGTATGAAAATTTACTGGAAGAGAGATTAGGTGTGCATAAAGGGAACATAAAACAGAATTGGACTTGCATAAATGTTATCAGAAGCAAACGAAATGTCAAAAAAGCACTATAAGATGCATTAAAAGAAACAAACACTTGAAACCAAGGTATGTATGTGAGTCATTGATACGTGTGAACCACAAAGGTATCCATCCTGAACACTATGAGTTATGTAGCCTTTCATAAAAATCATTTTTCTTTATAACCAACTTATTCACATCAGAAAAAATACATATGAATCGCCTACTTACCTTTATGTGCATCACATCTCTTAGAAATTAATTTGCCCAATGATAGAGTTGAGTCAAGTGACCGTATTAGTCATGATGGTTGGTTGTTCTGTGGAAATAGTTCCAAATCTCAGAGTCTTCTACCAAGACAAATAAATAAATAAATAATTGCAATTGGTCAGGCTCCATGAATGTTATGAGTTGACTGGGACCACTGCTCCATGTCTCATCTATACGGGGCTCCTGATGATGGAGCAACCACTATGGGGGGCATTGGTGAGGACCACAGAGACAGAAGAGAAGGGCACTGGTTATTCATGTGTCTGCATGGAAATGACCCACCCCCCATTCCTGATCTCATATTCTCACTGGTCAAGCCAAGTGCCAAGGCCATACCTAAGGATGCACAGTCCTACCAATTATCTGGAGGAAATAGCAAATCTATTATTTTTAATAACTCTAGGGTCTTCCATGGGGACATTCAATACCACTTCAGAAAGAAGTTGTGTGGAAGAAAGTAAAGTGTTATTCATGTACCACAGGAAAAATAAAAAAAAAATGGAAGAGTGATTAAATTATCTTGTCAATTCTTATTAATTTATCAAGCAAATAGGGTTGCTTTCATTATTTTCCCTGTCCCATCTTTTGATTGTTGGGTCCTCCTAGGTCACAGCCTAAGAAATGGATGAGCTTTCTGGAATCAGATCTCCTAATTATCAGCCATGTTGGCACCCAAAGACACATCCCACAGTCTACTAGGGGCCCAGCAGTGAGTCAAAGTCTGGGTATAGGCAAAACAAGGCCAAGGATTACCTTCAGCTTACTAGTCACAAAATAACAAAGGGATCTTTTATCTTTCTAAATTAGTTAACAGAAAATTGTATACCTTTGATTCAGTTAATTAACTTACTGCTTCTGTTGGCTAGAGATATTTGTAAACTTTCATCTCTGCTTTAAATAAGCTCTAAAATAATCAGAGAATTAAGTCATGTGCATGTGCAGGTAAATGAGGACTATTCATATGCTTTGCTCAGTTATGAGACTTTAGCGATTATAATTCAAGTCTCAAACTAACTGGTTTTGACAGACTTCCATTTCTCTATTCTTGCTAACCTCTCCCAAACAGGCAGACTCTCTTGGTCTACTTTTTAATGAAGTAGTATTTGCACTTAGACCTTGAATGAATCTTACTTGAAGTAGTTGGCTATGTCAGCCTGGAGTGATCAGTGCTGGCACATGGGATGCTCACACTCACAGTTTGTGATGGACAGCAGTCACTCTGGCAAAAAGGAGTATACTCCTGGTCTGGGATAACCAGGAACACAAATGCAAAGTGACATTTATTTTTCACTGACATCTGAGTCACCCTGTTGTTTTGGCCTCGTCTATGACAGTTTTGTGTAGAAAAAAGGATTTGTGTAAATCTCATAGCTCACTTGCACAGTCTATGAGTCTAGTCGTACTGACTGAAAGAAGAATGACTGCTTAGTGCAGTTCAACAAAATTAAACTGATTCATTAATTCATTAAATGGTAACTCCACACTCAAGATCTAATCGGCTATACCTGTAGACAGTTTGCTCTTCACAGCCAAAGTTAAGTGGAAGGTAAAGATAGTGATAGGGGTATTCTGTCTGAATTATTTAGAAAATTGATTCCATTTTCTGCTTGATCTTAGCTCAGAGCACTAGGTTAAGCATCTCCCAGTAAGACCCAAGAGTTCTACGAACCGCACTGGTTGGTGGCCTGGCAAGATTTTACACCATTCTCATTAGTCATACAAAACCTGGGCAGATGAAACGAGCAGAGTATATGGGATTAGTTTAAAAGAATACTTTTTCTATACAGAATACCATTATCCACCATTTTTAGACCTTTCCAACTTCCCCTTATGGGCATTTTAAGCCCATTTGAATGCTTTTTAGGCATGAAGCTGATCTAAACAGTAGTCAATGCTGTGAATCCCAGAGATGAGGCCATTGCATTACACAAATTATAAGAAAAATAATTGGAAAACCATTAGCTAAGAATTCTGCTAACATACACTGTTGGTTGACTAGAACTTGAGGAGTTTTAATTATGATTAAAGAAGATTCCTAAGTGAAATGAGAATGTGTGAGTCAAAATTTGTTGTTTTTGTTTTTATGAGGAAAAGAACTATGTTTTTGTTTTTACAAGGAAAAAAGTAAACGTGAAAACTTTATTGATCTAGTAATAAAAGAAGTCAATAAAGAAGTCAATGGGGGACTGAGGCTGCAGGCCCGACCCTACCGCAACTCCACGTATCCCCACCATCCTTCCTCCTTGGACTCCAGGTTGGTTGCCTGGGACTTTAAGGCGAACCCACACCCCTCCCCACCCGAAACCCGGATCGAGCCGGCCAGCAGTTCCGGACACCAGGCGGACTGAGGCTGCAGGCCCGACCAACCTGGTACTGTCATTCATTGTCTGATCCATTTCCACTAGCCTTTGGAGTGTTTGAATTTTGGTGAGTTGAGTAGCGCGCGGTGCGCGATTTTCTTTTTCCATTTTGTTTTTCTTTGCTCTTGGGGTGTTGCTTGTTTGGTCAGTTGAAGGCTCACTACTCCTTAGAAACAGCGAGCACTTTGGGCCTTCCAGGGCTAGTGGCAACAGTTAATGGTAATTGTGAGTAATAGGTAGGCCAACCATAAGAGAAATCATCAATCTTCTAAGCCTGTACAACTTTTATGAATCAGAGATACCTGAAATAAGTTGGCAAGAAACATATAGATTACCTGATGACTAAAAACAATCGCAAAGGCTCAAGAAATATGAGCAACCAACAAAAGGCCTCTCCGTCAAGGGAAATCATCAATCCTACATCACCCACAGTCAATACAATGGACGTCGTGGACATGTCTGATAAGGAATTCAGAATATTTGTAGTGACCAAACTAACTGAGATGGAAGAGAAAAGAGACAAGGAGCTCCAGGAGATGAGGAAGTCCTTTAATGACTTGAAAGAAGAAATGGATACCCTAAACAAGAACCAGATGGAACTTCTAGGTTTGAAGAATGTGATAGAGGAAATCAAAACCTCCCTTGAAAGCATTAAATGTAGGTTAGACCAGGCAGAAGACCGAATCTCTAACGTAGAAGACAAAACATCTGACCTAGATAAAAGTATCAAGAAGATTGAGAAAACAACCATGAAAAATGAGGATAATATACGAGGAATACTGGACACCATCAAGCGCCCCAACATTCGGATAATTGGTATTCCGGAGGAGGAAGAAAATAATAAGGGCCTGGAAAATTTATTCCATGAGATCCTGGAAGAAAACTTTCCAAATCTAGAAAGGCATTCAAATATCCAGACCCAAGAAATACAGAGGACCCCAAGTAGAATCAACCCAAGAAGATCATCTCCAAGGCACATCATAGCCAGACTGGCAAAAACAACAGATAAAGACAAGATACTAAAGTTGGCAAGAGGGAAACGCCAGGTTACTTACAAAGGTCACCCCATCAGGCTAACATCGGATCTCTCAGCAGAAACAATGCAGGAAAGGAAAGAATGGGGAAGCATAGTCAAAGTGTTGAGTGAAAAACAATTTCAACCAAGAATACTATACCCGGCAAAATTATCTTTTATATGGGAAAAAAAGATAAAAACATTCTCAAATAAACAAAATTTGAAGGAATTTACCAACACCAGACCAGCTCTTCAAGAGGTTTTGAAGGGAGTACTATACCAGGAAAACTAAAAAATCAGAGACAGTTATACGAGAACAAAAAACAACTAAGAAAATGGCTCACTTAATGATAGGATCAGGTATGGAAATATCGATAATTACATTGAATGTCAATGGATTAAATTCCCCAGTTAAGAGACATAGACTAGCTGAATGGATAAGAAAACAGAAACCCTCTATCTGTTGCCTACAAGAAACTCACTTTATGGATAAAGATATACATAGACTAAAAGTCAAGGGCTGGAAAAAGATATTCCATGCAAATGGAAATCAGAAAAAGGCTGGAGTAGCGATATTGATCTCAGACAAAATAGATTTTAAAACAAAGACTGTAAGAAGAGACAAAGAAGGGCATTATATAATAGTAGATGGGGTAATCCAGCAAGAAGATATAACCCTTATAAATATCTACGCACCCAACTCAGGTGCGCCTAAATATGTGAAGGAAAGACTGCTGGAGCTAAAAGGAGACATAGGGAAAAATACTATAATTGTTGGAGATCTCAACACCCCGTTATCTCCTATAGACAGATCTTCTAGACAGAAAATAAATAGAGAGATACAGGACTTAAATGATACTATAAATGGAATGGGCTTGACAGATATCTATAGAACTTTCCACCCTACATCCACAACATATACATTTTTCTCACCCCGACATGGAACCTTTTCAAAGATAGATCATATATTAGGACACAAATCAAGCCTTTACAGATTCAAAGGCATAGAAACTGTACCCAGCATCTTCTCTGACCATGATGGAATTAAACTCAAGATTAATTTCAAGAAACAACCCCGAAAACACACGAACACATGGAAACTGAACAACCTACTTCTGAATGACTTCTTCACTACTGAAGAAATTAAGGCTGAAATAAACAAATTTATGGAAACAAATGATAATGAGGACACAAGTGTCCAGAACCTATGGGACACAGCAAAAGCAGTCATAAGAGGGAAATTCATAGCAATTAGTGCACATAAGAAAAGGATGGAAAGATGGCAAGTAGATAACTTATCATCATGCCTCAGAGAACTGGAAAAACAACAACAAACGAACCCCCAAAATGCCAGGCGAAAAGAAATAATAAAGGTTCGAGCAGAAATAAATGAAATAGAAAATAAACGAACCATACAGAAAATAAATGAAAGCAAAAGCTGGTTCTTTGAAAAGATCAACAAGATTGATACTCCATTGGCTAGACTGATCAAGAAGAAGAAAGAAAGAAACCAGATTAATCAAATATGTGATGAAACAGGCAATATTACCACGGACATAGCAGAAATACATAATATCATTAGAGGATACTATGAGCGACTTTACGCCAACAAACAAGATAACCTGGAGGAGATGGACAAATTCCTGGATGCATATAAACTACCAAGATTGGATCAGGAAGACATAGAGAATCTGAATAGACCTATAACAAGCCAGGAGATTGAATCAGTAATTAATAATCTCCCAACAAAGAAAAGCCCAGGCCCAGATGGCTTCACTTGTGAATTCTACAAAACTTTCAAGGAAGAATTAACCCCTATCTTACTAAAATTATTTCTAAAGATTCAAAAGGAAGGAAACCTTCCAAATTCATTTTATGAAGCCTCCATCATCCTCATCCCCAAAACAGATAAGGATATGACAAAAAAGGAAAACTACAGACCAATATCATTGATGAATATAGATGCGAAAATTCTCAACAAGATACTCGCAAATCGTATCCAACAACATATAACAAAGATCATTCATCACGACCAGGTAGGCTTTATACCAGGGATGCAAGGGTGGTTCAATATACGCAAGACCATAAATGTAATACACCACATTAACAGAAAGAAAGATAAAAACCATATGATCATCTCAATTGATGCGGAGAAAGCGTTTGATAAAATACAACATCCTTTTATGATTAAGACTCTCAGTAAGATTGGTATAGAAGGGTCATTTCTGAACACAATAAAAGCAATCTATGAAAAACCTACAGCTAATATTATACTGAATGGGGAAAAGCTGAAAGCTTTTCCTCTGAAAACAGGTACTAGGCAAGGCTGCCCACTTTCTCCACTGCTCTTTAATATAGTACTGGAAGTCTTAGCTATTGCAATCAGAGAAGAGAACAGTATTAAAGGCATTCGAATAGGCAAAGAAGAGTTGAAAATATCTTTATTTGCAGATGACATGATGGTATACTTAGAAGACCCAAAGGTATCCATGAAAAAACTGCTTGAAGTAATAAGTGAATACAGTAAGGTGGCAGGATACAAAATCAATATCCAAAAATCTATAGCATTTCTATTTATGAACAACAAGTTGAATGAAGCAGAGCTGAAGAAAGGAATCCCTTTCACCGTAGCCACAAGATGTATAAGATATCTAGGGATAAACCTAACTAAGAAAGTCAAAGACCTTTATAAAGAAAACTACGAGAATCTTAAAAAAGACATTGAAAGTGACATAAAAAAGTGGAAGGACATCCCATGCTCCTGGATTGGTAGAATTAACATAATCAAAATGGCAATTCTACCCAAATTAATCTACATGTTTAATGCAATTCCAATCAAAATACCAGAGATATTCTTCAGAGATCTAGAAAAGACAATTATAGAATTTGTCTGGAACCATAAAAGACCTCGTATTGCAAAAGCAATCCTGCGTAAGAAGAATGGAGTAGGAGGCATATCACTCCCTGATCCCAAGATATACTATAAAGCTGTGGTCATCAAAACAGCATGGTATTGGCATAAAAACAGACATGTGGACCAATGGAAGAGAATAGAGACCCCAGAAATAACTCCCAAAGCTTATAGCCAACTGATCTTTGACAAAGGATATCAGTCAATCCATTGGGAAAAGGAAAACCTCTTTAGTAAATGGTGCTGGAAAAACTGGGTATCCACCTGCAGAAAGATGAAACTGAACCCCCATCTTTCACCATTAACAACAGTCAACTCAAAATGGATCAAAGATCTGAACCTAAGACCTCAGACAATAAAACTACTTGTGGAAAATGCTGGGGAAACTCTGGGAGACATTGGAGTAGGCAAAGACTTCTTAAATAAGACTCCCAAAGCACAGGCAATAATCCCTAAAATAGACAAGTGGGACTATATTAGACTAAGAAGTTTCTGCACAGCAAAGGACACAGTAACAAGTGTGAACCGACAACCCTCAGAATGGGAAAATATTTTTGTTAAATATGCCTCAGACAAGGGACTGATAACGAGAATACATAGGGAACTCAAGTGCCTTATGCGAAAAAAAATGATTAACCCGATTAAAAGATGGGAAAGTGAGCTGAACAAAAGTCTCTCTAAGGAAGACATACGAACAGCCAAAAAGCATATGAGGAAATGCTCGACATCCCTCATCATAAGGGAAATGCAGATAAAAACCACAATGAGATACCACCTAACCCCTGTCAGAATGGCAAAGATTAAGAATATAAAAAGTGATAAGTGTTGGCGGGGATGTGGTGAAAAGGGAACCCTCCTACACTGTTGGTGGGAATGTAAACTAGTTCAACCACTGTGGAGAACAATATGGAGGTTCCTCAAAGATCTACAAATAGAACTACCATTTGATCCAGCAATCCCACTTCTGGGTATTTACCCAAAAGACAGGAGAACGCTCAGTCAGAAAAGTGCTTGCACATCCATGTTTATTGCAGCATTATTCACAATTGCCAAGACATGGAACCAACCTAAATGTCCACAAACTGATGAATGGATTGGAAAAGTGTGGTATATATACTCTATGGAATACTACTCAGCCATAAAAAATAACAAGACCCTGGAATTTGATAGAAAATGGTCAGATACGGAGGATCTATTGCTGAGTGAAGTAAGCCAGGCTATGAAAGAAAGATATTGTATGTATCCACTCAATATATACCGACTATCCGCACTCTATAATAGAGAGCAAAAATTCGGAGGACATAAACACAGTGAAGGTACTTAATGAGAATAGGACAGTGTGGAATGGGGTAAGTGAAGAGAAGAGGATAGAGAAAGATAGCAAGTGAACAATAGAGAGACAGGACGTTAGTGAGAAACAGATAGGGGTTATTAACTGTTGATGATGACATGTATAGTATTCTCAACTGGATTGGTCTGAGAAGTATTTCATGATGGGCAAAGTATTTTTACAAGCAAAACGAGAAATAACAATTGACTGTTTTATAAAAATAATTAGAATAATAAAAATAATGATTGGGGAAAACAGAAAAGATATTGAATGTTGAAGTGGGGAGATTAATGTCTCTGTACTGACTGACATGCATGGCATTCCCTTTTGAAAACACAATGTAATACAATGTAAAGTTATATGTAATCCAATGTAATATAAAGAAGATTATAATGATAATAAAAATTAAAATTAAAAAAAAAAAAAAAAAAAAAAATAAAAAAAAAAAAAAAAAGAAGTCAATGGCATGATACTTCTAATGAGAGAACCAAAAAAGGGTATTATACTGCTCGATTGTGTCTCTCTGAAGAAGGTAGGATTACTTAAGATGGGAGAGAGAAACCAACAATTACTCTTATTTAATCAGTCAGACAAGAATTGAATATAAATAAACAGAATTTTCATTAACAGCAATTAATTTCTACACTTGTCCTCTTTACTATTATATTTTCAGATCTTTCCATTTCTACTGTAAAGTGTAGACATTCAGTATATATTGAATAGGGATGTACAGTGTTTTTTCAGCCTCTGTGAAAAACACTATGGAAGTTTTTCAAAAACGTGCGAATAGAATTTCCATATGACTCAATAATCTCATTCCTTGGTATTTACCCAAAAGATAGGAAGACACTCGGAAGAAAAGACATTGGAAAGACATTGGCACATTCATGTTTATTGCAGAATTATTCACAATTGCTAAAGCATGGAACCAACCTAAGTGTCCAAAAACTGATACCTGGGTTGAAAAACTGTAGCATTTTATACTATGGAATATTACATAGCTATAGGTAACAATGAGATCCTATTATTTGACTCAAAATAAATAAATATAGAAAACTTAATGTTGAGCTAAGTGAGCCAGACATTGAAAGATACACATGGTATATCCCCACTCAATTTGTACTGTGGGTCTGAAAAAGAAAAAAAAAAAAAGAAAAAGGAAAGAAAAAATTGTTCAATAGAATTTTTTCCTTTTTTTATTTTTTTAAGAGAGATTTTTACTATAGGACATGCACACTCACCAAAGAGACAGAGACAGAAAGTGAGAAATCACCCCTGAGGTGGATGCCCATGCTGCAATCCCTTCTCCTCCCTTCTCCTCTCAGAACTTTGGGCATGCACAAACACGTGCTCGGTAAGAGTTTTAAATCACTGGATCTGGGATGACCATGTGGAAGTCTAGTGATATAAACATTATGCCATCTGCTAGTCTCACTCAATAAAGTTTTACAATTTCTTTTACACATCCTGTGATTTGATTTCTGGGTATAGTGTGTGTTTGGCAGCTAAAAATTATATATTCTTTTTCTAATATTTTCTTGATTTTTTTTTTTTTTTAGAGATTTTTGCTATAGGGCACATGTGCTCGCCAGACAGACAGAGAGAGACAGAGAGACAGAAAGCAAGAAATTACCCCCCAGGGGGGATGACCACGCCACAATCCCTTCTCCTCCAGTCTCCTCTTAGGATCTTGGGCACGCACGCACATGCATCTGGCATGAGTTTTTAGCCACCGCATCCAGGACATGAACCGCGATAGACTACGTGGGAGTCCAGCGACATAGCCATTATGCTAACTGCTGGTTCCCTTGATGATTGTTTTTTAGGATGGAAAAATAGTGTACATCTTTGCAGAATTATTTTATATGATCACCTTAGTGAACATCTAGTACTTTCTATTGTTTTTAGGTTGATTTTCATAAATTTTTATGTGGATAATCAGTATCTACAAAATAGTGATGACTTTCCCTTTGTTTTCTAATCTATTTACCATTGATTGGTTATCTTAAAAAATAAAGAAGGAAAGAAAGAAGAGAGAGAGAGAGAGAAAGAAAGAAAGAGAAAGAAAGAAAGAAAGAAAGAAAAAGGAAAGAAAGAAAGAGAGAAAGAAAGAGAAAGACAGACAAAGAAAGAAACTTTAAAAAAGTACTTAAAAAGTATAGATCAGGTCAATCAGCCTTCAGAAAGTTCTTCCTATAATTTGGTACTTCTTTATTGTATTATCTAGCTTGTTTCTCTATATAATGTATGTTTAGTAAAACCTAGAGTTAGATACAAAGCTTGTTGTATTCAAGTCAAATATTTTGACATGTAATATGATAATTCACAGAATTAATGTGGGCTTCATGTTGAATCACATCTGGAGACACATTATCTAGTTGGTCCACCATTTGTGGGATTAAGATGGGATAAGGTGCTAAGATCAACTACTGCACTGGAGTAATCAGAATCTAATTAGATTTCCCCCGTGCCTATGCTGTGTTGTATGTACTGTCTAAAAATCCATTTCTCCACCATAATTCACTTAATATTCTTAACACTGATTAATAATCCTTTCCTGAATCAATGGTTTCATTAGTTTTTATAAAAATATAAGTTTTAATGCTATCAATTCTCCTACATTTATTAGTGCACATTCTCCTGTAGAGTTTTCACCTATTGACCAGGATTATTCAGTTATCCTGAAATATATTTCTGTTGTAAGGGAAGAATAAATGCTTTCTTCCTTCCCATTAACTAACAACCATAAAGCAAGAAATTGGTATAATACAAAAGTTATATCAAATAGTTACTAGTGACTTTCCTGTCCTATTTTTTTAGTATCTCTATGATTCACAACTTTTCTTTGACTCATTATATTTGAATTAATTACAATGTCATCTTTTAGCTGTTACTATCTATTTTTATTTATGTTTTTCAATATATAGAGACAAAAGACTAGGTTCTAGGAATATAGAAGACTATGTACAAACAAGATAAATTCCAAAAAATTATTGATAAACCCATATGCTTGGGATTCCAAAGAATGATTGTAAAAATAAACACTCTCAACAATTAGTACTACATAGTGTTGATGATATTTTGTCTTTAGCCTCTGTAATTGTATTTTATCTGTTTATAGAAGCTTATATGTTCAAAATTATCAAGAGAAAAATGCTTGTCTACAAAAATAAAAACATGCTTTAATAAAATCACAGCCTATGAAAAAGAAAGCTAGCATATTATTCTATATTATTCCCTCAGTGGAAGAGGACCTGAGGAATAAAGATAATCCTTAATTTGTAGAATATCTATTATGGAAAATTCCAATTATGTAGAAAAGTAGGCAGAACAGTATAGTGAACTTGATATGTCTATTGGTTAGCTGCAGAAATGACCAATACATGCCAGTCTGGCTTCATCTGTATTCCATTTATTATCCCTGATCTCCGCATAATTTGAAGATATCAATCATTATTTTACCTACAAATATTTTAATAGATAACTCCCAAGAGATAAGAACTTTAAAAAGTATAATCACAATGTCACTATTATTCTAAAAAATGAACAATAAATTCTTAATATATCGAATGACTTGTAGTGCTTACATTTTTCCAGCTGTCTTATGCAATGTCTTAAAAGTTAAATTTGTTTGAGTCTTGGTCCAAATAGTATCCAAACATTCCATCTGGTTGGTATATCTCCTCAATTGATATATCTCCTCAAGTTCAATGATACTCCATCCAGAGTTTGTATTTCAGAGACCAACTTATTTTTCCCACGGAGTTCCCCATAGTCTAGAGTTTGTCAGTTCATTCACTGTAGAAGTTCCCCAAGTGCCACTGAAGAGGAACCCTCTTTTTTCTGAAAATGTACAGTAAAGTCCAGAGGGATAAATGTAACCTGAATCCAAGTTAAGGTTTGATATGGAAAAAAAAGAAGAAAAAAGCTAGAATACTTCATAGGCAGTGTTGTGTTCTTCCATAAGGAAACATATAAAATCTGGTTGCCCCTCTTTGGGTAAAATTACGAGACTTGATGATTATCACTTAGATCCATTAATGCATGAGCAGTCGCTAAACTCTAATACTCAAGTTTTATGATGCTCCATTTATTAGCTGGAATATTTCTAAAAAGACTGCTATTTCCTGATCAGTTATTTAATTAGCCAGTGCTACTAATCATATAGAAAAGACAAGATAATCTTGAATAACTTTCTCTTATTTATCACACATTTAGATATATATCCCAAAGGTAGTGGCCAATTTCTTAAGTATCATTATAAGCTTATAAGTTTAAGAAGATTGACATATTTCAATCCACTGGGTTTTTTGTTTGTTTGTTTTGAGAGAGCTTTGCTATAGGGCATGTGTACTCATCAGAGAGAGAGACACACACACAGAAAGTGAGAAGTAATGCCAGAGAGGAGGACCACACCACAATCCCTTCTCCTCCATTCTCCTCTCAGGATTTTGGGCATGCATGCACACGAGCCTGATGTGAGTTTCAAGCTCCTGGGTATAGCACTCAAACTAGGGTTGGCCATGTAGGAGTCCAGCTGCTGGTCCTTTTTTTGGGTCCTTTTTCTTTTTTGGCCAGGGAGAACCTATTCAAGGTGATGCCTAGGCTTTTAAATTTTTTTCCCTTTTATTTTTGATAGAGTGCATGCATACACTCAAGACATGAAGGAGAGGGAGAGGAAAAGAGAGAGAGAGAACCCCCCAGCCGGGCTCAGTGAGGTCACAATCCTTCAATTCTCCATTCTATCAGAATTCTAGCCTGTTGGCATGTTATTGCTGAAACTGGGACTTGAGCACCCATAAGTCATGTGGGATCTGGTTTCCTCCGCACAATGCTCAACCATAGCACCAGCGGGCCAGCCCATGAGTCCTTTGGTGTGACTCCAGTGAACTTTGTGGGTCACCGTACTTTCTAGCATCATGAGATGTCCTATTTTCCACATTGTCCTCTCCAGACCTAGAATCAAACATTTTTCTAAGGAGCCCTGGTCACTTCTAATAGGAAATGTTATTTAGAAGCCATAAATGGAGGATTTAAGAACCGATAGGCCGTTATCCCTGTAACCAATTCTCACTGCTTTAGATGGAAACACTGATGTACATTTACTTTAAAAGCAGTCACCAGAGAGAATTAGTTCTTTCACTGCATTCTCTTGGCAGTCCAGGTAGATGACATAATCTACACATAACAGTTAACTTTAATTTTGCACTTAAAATATTCTATATGAAATGTTCCACTTTTTCATACTCTAGTATATTCTAATGAACTCTTAAAATGATGATAAATAACAGTGATAATAGTTGTTATTCTACTCTCATTTTCTTTCTTTTTTTTTTTTTTTGACATAAGCATTATGCCAACCGCTGGTCCCTCTACACTCATTTCTAATACTAATGGAAATATTAGGCTATCCATTTAGGATAATATTTTTTTAAGTATCTTGTATTTTCAACTTAATGAGACTTTTCTTAATTTTTTTAATAAGTTAAGGGTGGATATTTAATTGTTCCCAAGTCATTATCTTTTATTAATAATTATTTATTTAATTTTATTTATTATAATTATTTAATTTGACCAGAGAGAGACAGAGAAAGGAAAAGTAAGAAAGTAAGCTTCCAGGTCTGAGACTCGAATCTCAGTCAGCCATATGGGAATCCAATGCTTAACTACCACACCACCTGCAGCCACACCCAAGCTATTTTCAATACTCAATGAGATTTTTACTTTCTCTTATTTATATATATAGAGATTTTTTTAGATTTTTCCCATAGAACAAATGTGCTCACCAAAGAGCGACACAGAGAGTCCCCCAGGGGGAAAGCCATGCCACAATCCCTTCTCATCCATTTTCCTCTTGGGATTTTGAGCATGCACCCACACACGCAGGTGTTTTTCCATCCACGGGGTTCGAGACTAAAATTGTGGAGTCAGCCATGTGGGATCCAGCACCTGAACCACTCTTTTTTTTTTTCTTTTTGGGAAAGGTTTTTGCTATAGGGCACGTGCGCTCGCCAGACAGACAGAGAGAGACGGAGAGATAGAAAGCAAGAAATCACCCCCCAGAGGGGATGGCCATGCCGCAATTCCTTCTCCTCCATTCTCCTCTCAGGATCTTGGGCACACATGCACACGCGCCCAGTGTGAGTTTTAAGTCACTGGGTCCGGTACGCGAACTGCGGTCGACTATGTGGGAGTCCAGCGACATAGCCATTATGCCAACTGCTGGTCCCAACACTGAACCACTCTTCATCTGGGTCTCACTCAGTGAGATTTAAGTTTTTTGCCTTTGACCTAATAGTACAATGAAAAGTACAAATAGATTTTCTAATATTGAACTATCACAGCACTCTCGTAGTGAATTTTTGGCCATGACATATTTTTCTTTTAACAGAGTACTAGCTTTGACTTGTATTTCATTCAGAACTTCTGTAATAACATGCATGTAGAATCTGTTATCTTTCTCCTATGTTCTTTGCTAGCCGGTGCACCAAGGGAGTTAGCCTCATGAACTGAATTGGTAAACTGTATCTTCCGTGAGCTAGGACAATTTAAATGGCATGGGAAAGCTCTCTTTTGTGAAGGTTCAAAAACACCCCAAGCTAGCTGGATCTGGTGCTCTTTAAATTGTTGATTATCTGGAAACTTCTAAATTCTTTCACTCCTACTGATAGGCTCCAGTTTTCCATCTTTTTTGTTCAAGTTCTGCTATTTTTCATATCTTTTCTATTACTTGACACTATAATTTATAGATTTTTGCCTGTGTAATTTCTTTCTTTCTTTCTTCATTTCTCTTTCTTCTTCCTTCTTTTTCTTTCTTTCTTCCTCTTTCTTTCTTCCTTTCTCTTCCTTCCTTCCTTTCTTTCTTTCTTTCTTTCTTTCTTTCTTTCTTTCTTTCTTTCTTTCTTTCTTTCTTTCTTCCTTTGTTTCTTTCTCTTTCTTCTTTCTTCTTTTCCTTTCTTTCTTTCCCTTTATTGTGAAGACACATGTGCTCTCCAGAGGGAAAGATTTTTTTTTGTGCCCCCAATGGAGAGTGGGCATGTCACAATCATTTTTCCTCCATTTCTCCATGGATCTTGAACACACAAGCACACATGGCCAGGGTGTTTTCCAAGCCCCTGGGTCCACAGCCACCCATGTGAGATCTGACTCTCCTTACACAGCACTTAACTGCTGCACTATGGGGCCAGCCCTGATTCTGTAATTTCTATAATTTAGAATGCATTAAGATTTTCTTTGTGGCATAGTATGTTAATTATTTTTATAAGTTTTTGATACATTTTGGAAGGAATTATATTCTCTTGGCCATGCTTGGTAAAATAGCCTTATTAACTATATTATTCAAATCATTTATGTCATTACTTATTTTTAATTCAATGATTTAGTCTAATGGTCATAGCTGTACTTTTGCCGACATATCTTTATACATCTAATAAAAATATTTATTTATTTATTTATTTATTTATTTATTTACTTATTTATTTATTCTAGGACCCTCAAACTACATAGGCTCAAATCTGTAACAGCTTCATGTGAATCATTTCTTGTCTTTTTAAATTTAGTTTTGTAGTAAATTCTGTTATTCCTGCAGTTGTTTGGTCAACCAAGATTTTTCCTTTTTTTTTTTTTTCTGTTTTCTCCCTTTATTTTCTCCTCTTTTCTTCTTTCCTTCTCTTTCAGTTTTTTGTTTGTTTATTTTGCCAAGGGGGCACATACACTTTCTAGAGAGTGAGAGAGAAAGAGGGAAGAACCCTCCACGGGCATGGCACGTTGTAATCCTGTTCCTCCATTTCTCCATCTCATCAGGATTTGGGGCACACATGCACAGGTGCTCAGAGTGTTACTCAAGCTGCTGGGGTTGGGATTTGAACTGTGGTCGGCCATATGAAAGCCAGCTCCCTATGCACAGGCCTTAACCTCTGCACCAGTGGGCAAGCCCTCTTTCTCTTTTTGTCTTCCTTCTCTTTATCTCTTTTAAAGTGTATAATATAAGTGCAATTTTTCTCACTGCTCTTTTATCTTTTTTATTTTTCCTTGTGCCTTTTGAAATTAAGGTTTGGTTGATTTTGTTTTTTAATCCGAGAATCTTTTATTTCAATATAGATGTTTAATCTACCCATAGTAAGTGTTACAAATGTCATAATTTTCTTCTTCTAGTTTTGCTTTCAGCTTTTTGTTCCCTTTTTTTTTTGGGGGGGGAGGTTTTTGCTATAGGGCACATGTGCTCGCCAGAAAGACAGAGAGAAACAGAGAGACAGAAAGTGAGAAATCACCCCCTAGGGGGGATGGCCACGCTGCAATCCCTTCTCCTCCATTCTCCTCTCGTGGTCGGCCATATGAAAGCCAGCTCCCTATGCACAGGCCTTAACCTCTGCACCAGTGGGCAAGCCCTCTTTCTCTTTTTGTCTTCCTTCTCTTTATCTCTTTTAAAGTGTATAATATAAGTGCAATTTTTCTCACTGCTCTTTTATCTTTTTTATTTTTCCTTGTGCCTTTTGAAATTAAGGTTTGGTTGATTTTGTTTTTTAATCCGAGAATCTTTTATTTCAATATAGATGTTTAATCTACCCATAGTAAGTGTTACAAATGTCATAATTTTCTTCTTCTAGTTTTGCTTTCAGCTTTTTGTTCCCTTTTTTTTTTGGGGGGGGAGGTTTTTGCTATAGGGCACATGTGCTCGCCAGAAAGACAGAGAGAAACAGAGAGACAGAAAGTGAGAAATCACCCCCTAGGGGGGATGGCCACGCTGCAATCCCTTCTCCTCCATTCTCCTCTCGGGATCTTGGGCACGCACGCACACGCGCCCAGCGTGAGTTTTAAGCCACCAGGTCTGGGACGTGAACCGCGGTCGACTACGTGGGAGTCCAGCGACATAGTCATTACGCTCACTGCTGGTCCCAGCTTTTTGTTCCCTTTTGCGATGTTGCTTATTTTCTCTATTATGTACTTTCTTTCCCCTTCTGTTTTCCAGAGGAATTTATGCACATTAATAGTTTGAGGAGATGCTAATGGATGCTGTAGGACAAAAATGAATAACACATTCTAAGATTAAACAAGACAGGGAAACATTTGAAAGTTGTTTTGGAGGAGATCCACAATAAGTGTTGAAATAGAGTTTCTAAAAAATCTCATCAAGTAAGCAATCTGTTTAAGCATGTTTAATCAGAGTTCACAATCTTATTTAAGTACAGAGCATATTTTTCAGAATAGTTCTAGTAGCATCCTTGGGAATGAGAGTGGTAGGATACTGGTTTGGAAAATGTACTTCTAGCGACTTGGAACTCCTACACTGTACTTTAATATACCACGGTTCACTTCTACCCTAAAAGTACATATTGAACCAATTTTTGCAACCCCGCTTTTGAGCTGGTCTCTTCTCTGTGTGTCCCTTTGTCTGGACTTCAACTGATAAGTTGTGTTTACTACTGCTCATGACTGGTATGGGGTGCAATCCTGTCACCATTACAGTTTGCCAGCTGGGACATTTTATTAGCAAACGATTAAACTGAGCTATTGGAAGAGAAATTTATAGTGACGACTATAGCTTGGCCTCAGGTAGATGTTCAAATTGCTCTGGGTAGGAAAAAAAATGTCTAATGTAAGAAGAAACACAGATGATCTGACGTTTGCATGGAGAGAGACAGGAGATTACCACTTAATACGTAAAGATCGGCTTTAAAAGAAGCAACACCATCGCATTAAGCTAGCACTTTTATTCCCAGGAGTTCAAAGAACTTCAAAGGCTTTATGACAAAAGTATTTTTTTAGAACCAAAATAACACATTTGGCTTTGAAATAATCACCGATGGCTTTATGGTTTACTAGTTTTCAAAGAAATAGAATGCAATAAAATTTGCAGGAATGTCCGTGTGATGAAACTGGGTAACGGTTAAGGGATCAGGGTTCTGGTGACAATTCAGCACGCCCCCTGTGCATCCTGAGCTAAGCAATTTCTTTTCTTCCAGCCTCAGTCACTGTCGCTGCAGAATGAGAGCAGAGGAGTAGCTGAAGTAATTCAAGGAGTCTATGAAAAGTGAGTTTTGAGGTGTTACTATTACAAACAATGTCGCAACAAACACCCTCACGTATGCAAACATGTCTGCGTATGTGTGCTTGAAAGTTTCTCTTGGGGAGTGTTGGTTATATCTATTTAGAGGATTGTGAAGTAAATTTAGGGAGTCATTGCCAACCTTTTTTTATGTTTATTATTTTTTTTCCAAACAGAGAACAAGAGATAGAGACTTCCAATAGAGTCTTCACGCTGTGATCGATCCTGATCTCAGGTAGACCCGATCACGGCATACACTGGTCTGGGAGGTCCCAGGATGCAAACTGAGGACCACTCCCATGTGAGTCCAGTCCCATTACCCCTGTGCCACCACATATTTTTATGAAAGGCAATAGAGTAGTACAAAAACTATGAGTATCACAGATAGTTAAGAGTAATGAATGTTTCATAAAATTGGTTTATTAATTAATAAATGCATATGTGTGTATGTACTGTGTTGTGCTCCAAAAGGTATTTAAGGGACCAGCAGTTAGCGTAATGGCTACATCGCTGAACTCCCATGAAGTCGACCTCAGTTCGAGTCCCGGACCCGCTGTCTTAAACTCACGCTGGGTGCGTGTGCGTGCATGCCTAAGATCCTGAGAGGAGAATGGAGGAGAAGGGATTGCAGTGTGGCCATCCCCCCTGGGAGGTGATTTCTTGCTTTCTGTCTCTCTGTCTCTGTCTTTCTGGCAAGCGCACATGTCCTATAACAAAAACCTCTCCAAAAAAAAAAAAAAGGTATTTAAGGTATTTAATACTGTGGGATATCTGAAGGTCTAAAGACAGTCTGGAATACACTCCACTGACCATAATTATCTAGAGATGGATTAGATGAATCATATGCTGTGTTCATATTTAGCTCATTAGGGATGGCAAAATTTTCTCCATCTGATGGTATCCTTACGCTCACACTAACACTTAAGAGTCTGAAGTCTGAATCTCCACTAACACTTTTTTTTTGAATGTGCTAATTTTTTCCCCATGCTGAAGGGACAAGATAGTATGTCGTTTCCATTTTTATGTTCCAGATGGCTAGTGAGATTGAGTAACTTTTTGTGGATCTACTGGCACTTTGAGTTTCCTGTTTATTGATTTATTTGTTCATAGTTTTTGTCCACTTCTGCCATTTTTTTTTCTTATTGACTCAGAGGTGTTTCGAAATATACTTGGATACTTCATGAGTTATACTCACTGCTAATACTGTCTTCAAATCCGTTGCATTAAGAAAAAGCAAAACTTAATGATGTCTTGTAGTTCAGAAACTTTAAAATGTAATGTGGTCAATTTTATCAATCTTTTCTTTATGATTTGTACTTTTTGAACCTTGTTTAAGAAATTCTTCCCTATTCCCAAATCATAAAACTATACTTTTTATATTCTTTTAAATGTTTTAAGGTTTTGCTTTTCAAATTTATGTCTGTATTACAACAGGAGAGGATTTTTATGCTTTTTATGAGGCAGGAATCTACTTTATTTTTTCTCAAAATGGTTAACCAATTTTCTCAGTGTCATTTAGTGAATAATTCATCTTTACTTCAATTGTAGAGCACCCTTTCTCATACACCAACTTCCCAGATACATGTAACTCTGTTTGTTATTAGAAAAAAAAAGAACGATGCCTTACAAAGATGATCATACTCACTGTTAGAAACCCCCTCATAACTCCTCCACATAGCTTACAGGAAATGTTTTTACAGAGGATTGCGCCTTGTATTAATATTTGAGAGATTTAACTTAGCAAGAAACAGGAAGTGCATGTTATATGCATTAAATACAAATAAAAATGTAACAACATTTTCTATACAGGAGGTATTGTGTTCTGAGTTAGTGATAAAAATAGAAATATGACTGTTATCCATGGAGGGTAAAGAAGAGCTTCAAGAAAGTTATGGCTTAGTACTTCTCAACCTTATCAGACACAGCACCTTCTTTTTCATGATGTTTTGTAATCGTCCCATTACCATCCAGGATTTTTTTATTTACACAGATAATATAGCCCACCTGCTCTTATTAAAAGAAAAGTAAAACAGCATTCTGAAATATAAATAAAAATGAAAAACGATGCATAGTAAAATAATACATATCTCAGGGTATAAATGTTCGAGCACACCTTGCGTAGGAGAGGAATCAATGCTTATCCTGTTTGGCAGACGGCCTTGAATGTGAAATCTGCACTTACAGGCTCATGCTATTTTATCGTTACTGTGTTGTGGAGTATCACCAGAAGCATCACCCTGCAAGAGTGAGTAATTCACTATGTTTTGAAGAGTTCGAAGTTCACTCTTCCCTTGGTTTACATAGCACTGGAGTCGCGTTCCTGGAACGTTCAGAACAGGATCTGCCGTGGTGGCACCAGGGTAGCACAATGTTCTGCAGTGCTGGAAGCCATAGGGTTCACGTCCTGGGTTCATTTGTACAAAGGGCGTGTGTGTGTGCGTGCGTGTGCACCCATGATCCTGTGTGTGTGCGTGCATGTGCACGCATGATCCTGCTAGGCGGGAAGGCCAGGAAAACTGCACTTAGAGACTTTACTGATGGCCCTTATCGCTCCCTTTCTCTTTCTGTCTAAATAAATAAATATTGGGTTGTTGGGAAAGTCATGACATTGTGTGCATGCAAAAAAATGCATCATAATTCTTAATGACCTAATACAACATTTAGTATATATAAGGTGGGGAATTTACTTAATATACAATGTGAAGTTAGATTGCAAGCTCAGAGCAGTGTCGCTGAGTTTTTGTCTACCTGCATATCCAGGTAAGCATTGGAAAGTCAAGACCAATGAGGGACGGTTCTATTGTGGGCCAGTCCCTGCACGGCAGGGCCTCCGCCTTCGCTGGTTCTCACCCACTGTATGCCGGCGTTACCCTCCAAATCATATGGAAGCAAAACCCACATCCTCCTCACCAACCAGTTCCCCAAATGTCACTCCTGGAAATGGTACCACCTCTACTGAACAGTCCTGGTCTAGAAGTAAGGGATGAGGGTTCTAATCGAGTAAAGGCAGACAAATACCCAAAGAGCAGCAAGGAAGGGGTATGCAGGGTATGTAGGGCACAGGGCTGGTTCGGTGGGGTGGAGTGAAGGGTAGGGGTGATGGGATGAGATGTGGCCAGCAATGGTAGTACTGACACCTGAGAGGGACTGAGGCAAGAACAATAAACAGATTCACTCAACTGTCTGAGTATGAAGAGTGGGATGGAAAGCATTTCTCACTTTAAAGAAGAAGCCTCTCCTTTGGTGTTGGAAGGTGATTATCATGCAAGTCACAAACAATGAGGAAAATCACACACATATACATTCACTAAAGCTAGAACCATCAGATGCTATACTGGTTACGTTGCTGGACTCCCACATAGTCGACGGTGGTTTGAGTCCTGGACCTGGTGGTTTAAAATTCAGGCTGGGTACATTTGTGTGTGTGCCCAAAATCCGGAGAGAAGAATGGAGGAGAAGGGATTGCAGTGTGGCCATTCTGCCTGGGGCCGGGAGAGGAGGGGGGATTTCTTGCTTTCTTTCTCTGTCTCTCTGGCTAGTGCATGGGTCCTATAGCAAAAGAAAAAAAAAAAAAAAAACTCTCTCTCTTAAAAAAAAAAAGAAAAAGAAAAGAATAAAAATCACTAACCCTAGACCAATACCCTTCCTCATCACAGGATTCAGGAAATCTTTGTCTCTAGTAGGTTACGGAAATAGACAGAAAAAAAAAATCAAATCTACCATTTCTCAAGTTTGAGAAAACCATCCTTTCTTCCTATTAAACTCATACACCAAGCTACCTCTGAATTTCATTCATCTGTGGCACCTGCCCGGCTCCCTTTCCTGCAGAACTGGCAGTTTCACCTCCACTCTCTCTCTTATGTGTCTGCTTTGTTAATCTATCTATCCTCTGAATTGCTATCTACAAAAGGAAAGAGAAAAAGTGGATTTAAACCTTTGAAAGAACCTATTCCTTACGTGACCCTTTAAAGGGCATTTCTTTCCTGATACATTTATGGCAGACAAGGGATAGAAGACAGCCATTTATGGAGGACTGGCTGAATTATTCTGTAGGATATTCTCTGTAAAGGATTTATTAATATAACCAGGAAATCCACAGCTGGGATAGGTCACATCAAACAACACATTTCTTTTCCTCTAGAAGGTAAGAGGAAACCAAAGTCTCATCAACATCATTCCAGGTGAGAGATGTTTTCCTTGTAGAAATTTTTATCTCTAAACAAGGCGGCTGTTCTAGCTGTTATCTAATTGTTCAAATATAATACCTCTGAATAGAATGCCATCCATACCTTTAAAAAAAAAAAAAAAAAAAACCTGTCATTACTTTATATGAATTCTGTGTTCCATTCAACCTGGGGCCATGATTAAAAATGACATAGCCTCGGGACCAGCAGTTAGTGTAATGGCTATGTCGCTGGACTCCCACGTAGTCGTCCACGATCCACGTCCCGGATCCGGTGGCTTAAACTCACGCCGGGCGCGTGTGCGTGCATGCCCAAGATCCCGAGAGGAGAATGGAGGAGAAGGGATTGTGGCATGGCCATCCCCTCTGAGGGGTGATTTCTCACTTTCTGTCTCTCTGTCTCTCTCTGTCTGTCTGGTGAGCGCACGCGCCCTATAGCGAAAACCTCTCAAAAAAAAAAAAAAATGCCGTAGGCTACGTGCCTAGCATAAAGAATGTTTGCGTAATTAAAGGGTGAGTAAATGAGTAAATAAACGGTTCTGAGAAGTGACATGACTGTATGCGCTCTGCCCATTTATGCTGCCACTGCTATTTTAGCACGCTATCTTATCGAGACCTTCGACCTTCACCATATAAATCCACAAGAAAGACTCAGTGAGACTTTAAAGCAAAATACACTCAGGTTAAGAGGAATTCGAATTGCTACGCAGAGTTTGATATTTCCAACCATGTTTTCTCCCGCATTTTCATGCCCATCCTGAACTCGGGGGCAAACCAAGAAGAGAGAAATAAAATACTGAGGCAGGTAAACACCACTTACTATCCTTACCTACCTGAGAGGACTCTTGTAATGATAAATCAACTATACATTTTTTTTTCAAATATTTTCGCCTGAGAGGACTCTTGTAATGATAAATCAACTGTTCATTTTTTTTCAAATATTTTCAATTTGTGGTTGTTTGAATCCACAAGTGTGGAACCTGTACGTGGGGGAAGAGGTGAGGAATAGAAGACCAAAACCTTCAGCTATGATGGCACAGAATAATGCCCACGATGGACAAACCAATAAAAGATAAGAAGAACATGCTATTCAGAAATGTCAAATTAACTATCACAATCAACTAAAAGAGTTCAGAGTGGTTGAAGATAAAGATGATGAGGCAGGGAGAGATTACAAAAGAGGATGGCTATTTTCTGTTTTAAGCTTTTGGTAAAACTATATTTTTTAGTTTATAAGTGAAAGGGAACTTTATAAAAGTTCATGGAAAACAGAATTAAAATAAAAGTTTATTTCAGTATGAAAAAATTTAGAAACCCATGCAGTTTTGTTTTTTTTTTTTTTTTTTTTGAGAGGTTTTTGCTATAGGGCACGTGCACTTGCCAGAAAGACAGAGAGACAGAGAGACAGAAAGCGAGAAATCACCCCTCAGAGGGGATGGCCATGCCACAATCCCTTCTCCTCCATTCTCCTCTCGGGATCTTGGGCACACACACACACACACACACGACTGGCGTGAGTTTAAGCCACCGGGTCCGGGACTCGAACCGCGCCTGACTACATGGGAGTCCAATAACATAGCCATTAGACTAACTACTGGTCCCAAAATCCATGCAATTTTCATAATATGCATTTCTATTCACGTTTTTGAGACCCCCTAATATTACCTTAACTAAAAAAATCAAATTAGTGGAAAGCAGTGGCAGGTGGCAGTGGTAGAGAGAGAAAAGCACAGCAGAAGAAATCCGAGCCTAGATACAGTTTGCATATCATAGCCCATCTCGGTTGAGAAGATGAGCTGGCATCAATACTCCCAAACACCCGGTGAACCCGAATAAGCCACAAGAATAAGGCAAACAATATGGCCCTGAGGTTGCTTCCAGCAACCTAGAGAGCTTAAAGATTTGATTTATGAACCCAGAGCAGGAGATTTTTTTCATCATTTTGTCTCCTGACTCTCAAAGCAATGCATAGACACCGTGTCATAAAGCAAAGATGGACAGAGAGAGGAGAGGGTTGATACAGAGCTCAGGCAGGAGGCTGATGAGAGGGTCTAGACAAGGATAAGAAGCACCCGAACCAAGATTCTAGCATGAGTAGAGTCTTGGTGACTAATTGACTGCAGACATGCTGGTTAGATGAGTCAGGACAGTAGGTGTCATTCCAGACAGCCAAGGCATGGGGGCAGCAAATGTTGAGGTAAGAATTACGTGTGGCCGCATCATGCTGTATACCATAAATAGCTACCTGATCAATCAGGAGGAGGACAAATGTCCACTGTATGAGTTAGCTAGGTCTGCCACAACAACAAAGAGCCAAAGGCTGAGTGACTCAAACAACAGAAATCGTCCTCCCACAGTTCTGGAGGATGGAAGCTCATGATCAAAGTGCCATCGGGGTGAGTTTCCTCTGAGGGCTCTCTCCTTGGCTTGCACGTAACTCCAACCCCCCCTCCAAGTTTTCACATGGTCTTTCCTCTCTATGTCTGTGTCCTCATCTCTTCCTATTTTTTTTTTTTTCCTTGAGAGGGAGATTTTTGCTATAGGATGCATGCATTCACCAGAGAGACAGAAAGAGACAGAAAGTGAGAAATCGCCCCTGTGGGGGATGACCGCACCACCATCCCTTCTCCTTCTTGGTCCATTCAGGATTTTGGGCATGTATGCACACATGCCTGGCACGAATTTTAAGCTGCTAGGTCTGGGACTTGAACTGCGATGGACTATGTGGGAGTCCGGCGATGTAACTATTATGCCATCTGCTGCTCCCCCTAATCTCTTGTTATAAGGACATGATTTATATTGAATTAGGTCCCTCCTAATGATCTCTTCTCTTTAAAGACCCTATCTCCACATACAGTCACAGTCTGAGATATTGGGGGTTAGGTCTTCAACATATAAATTTGGGGGCAGAAACAATTCACAATCACAGTGCCGTACCTGATACTACATGACATTTTCTCTCCTCCGGATTGCAGATAGCCTTTACGCATCCAAATACATCTGTCTCTGCAATCTCTCAGCCCTTATTCTTCCCAAACCACCCCCACTTCCTCCACCATCACCCCCACTTCCTCCACTACCTATTACTAGGCTTTTTTTCTTTTTGCACATAAAATGTCTTCAAAGATGAAACATTATGATCACACAGTTCTTGTTTTGTGCATTTCAGAAAACGTTCTCCCAAATGAAGTTTATTTGTAATACAAATTTTTTTTCATTTTAAATCTTATCATATACCCTGTGTGTCCTAATTTTAAAAATGAAAAATATGAATAATGTTTAAATATTAAAAACCATAAGGAAACTTTGACTTTTTATGTTTTTGGAATTAGCCATTATAATAATGGTGTTTCTTGTCTCTCATTTTACTGGTAAATTAAGTCCTGGGTGTAGAGGGAGCCACTGTAAAACTCAGAAGGAGACAACTAGCACAAAGACATTGGAAAACTGAACAGGTTTAATTTCTGCCCTTCACAGAAAAAGACGACAGCTAATTTCCTATAGCTAATGTACTACCTACTATTCAAGACAGGCTTTGCACATTAAAAGCTTGAAAAGTATTCAGTTCAGGGTTAACCCTATAGTGTAGTGTTTAAGGGAACCAGAATCCACATGGATGCCACAGTTCAAATTCCAGCCCTGGTGGCTTGAAAAACATGCTGGGTGCACCTGTGCACATGCCCAAGTCCCCACAGGGTGAAGAAATGGAGAAAGGATTGCAGTACGACCATGTCCCATCCGGGAGTATTTTGTTCTCTTTCTTTCTGTCTCTCTGTGTCTCTCTGAGGAGTGCACCTTCCCTCTGACAATTAAAAAAAGTATTTAGCTCACGTAAGTTGAATTTATTATGTTCCTTGTATTTTTGCATCTTCTGAAAGTAAATAGCTAACATAAAAAAATGTTTACATAGGAAATGAATTTTGGGCCTAAATTGTTTTCAGAAGTATATAGCACGAGTGTATGCAAGCCACCTCATGGTACTGTGAAAGTTAGGGTAAGAGTCACCACTCCTGGGTTAGCACCAGGAAGTGCATCTCCACCTCAGAGCTGTAGAGTCCTTCCCTTTGCCTTGTGCTATCAGACAACATCCAGGCCAAACCAAGGCAGTGTGCAGCCTACTTTACCACCAACCCCGACACCCCGCGAAATGCTGACAAAAGCCATGCATAATTATGAGCCTGGAATTTACACTTATTTAAATTAGCATCAAGGTGAAAAAAAGCACGACTTTTATTTTATTTTTTTTAGAGAAAAACATAAAATGAGACAGAACACAGGTAAGAACTTGAGTCTTCTTTCTACTCTGAATTACAATGTTCATTGGATCCAGAAGAGCATCGCTAAAATGGTACCTTGGTGCCTACTAAAGTTTGAGCAAAAGCCAAGATCTTTTGGGATTTTGAAAAGAAAATTCATATTTCATTCATGTTATTGGTTAGTCAAAGGTTGAACAGGGAAGAAAGAACCAGTACTTTGAAAGTGATTTGATCATTTGGATTTGAAAAAAGTGAAGCATCATTGGAATGAGTTTATCCTAATATTACCTGATATTTATTTTAATACTGATGTGACATGTTGGAATATAGGCTTTTGAGAGTCTTTGCGACACTTCGATTTTCAGTAAGTCAGTCTTTTGCTTCCTCCCCTGGACATGGTTATATCTT